>NC_061119.1:34825692-34925286 GCF_002878395.1 Capsicum annuum | reverse complement strand
ACCTACCACGGTGTTTTAAAATTAACAAGTTTTCTTTGTATGAAACAAAAACATATGTTACCTTCAAATCATGGACTTCAAAGCCTAAATTTCAAAAGGTGCAATTCCTTACTTCTACAAATGCAAGAGGCAATATTGCTATGTAGGTTTAGTAATCACAATCATGATAAAAACTCATCATTCTAAACCCCAAGGAGACGCACTTCCTTGTCTAGGTATTTCAAGTGTTGTTTGTTAGTTAACACATTTCCTAACTTGAACCTAACTCCTAGAAAACACAATTTCTAGTTGATTCATTCCATTTAACCCCTAGGAGATGCACTTCCTTGTTTGGGTGATTTAAGTTTCATTTGTTAGGTGATGCACTTTCTAACTTGAACTTTCACTCCTAGAAGATGCACTTTCTAGTCGAGTTCTTTCATTTAACCCTTAGGAGATGCACTTACTAGGTTGGATAATTTAAGCTTCATCTGTTAAGTGTCGCACTTCCTAACTTGAACCTTTACTCCTAGAAGATGCACTTTCTAGTTAAGTCATTCCATCTAACCCCTAGGAGATACACTTCTTTGTTTGGGTAATTTAAGTTTAATGTGTTAGGTGACGCACTTCCTAACTTGAACCTTCACTCTTAGAAGAAGCACTTTCTAGTTGAGTTCTTCCATTTAACCCCTAGGAAGTGAGTATTTTAGTCTTCATATGTTAGGTGACGCACTTCGTAACTTGAATCTTCACTTCTAGAAGACGGACTTTCTAGTCGAGTCATTCAATTTAAACCCTAGGAGACACACTTTCTTGTCTGGGTATTTTAGGTTTCATTTGTTAGGTAACACACTTCCTAACTTGAACCTTTACTCTTAGAAGATGCACTTTCTAGTTGAGCCATTTCATTTAACCCCTAGGAGATGCACTTCCTTTTCTGGATAATTTAAGTTTTCATATGTTAGGTGACACACTTCCTAACTTGAACCTTCAATCCTAGAAGATGCCCTTTCTAATCGATTCATTTCATTTAACCCCTACGAGACACACTTCTTTATCTGGGTAATTCAAGTTTCATTTTCAAACAAACACATTCTAATTTGAGCCTTGACTTCTAGAAGACACACTTTCTGGTTAGAATCCTCCACATTAACTCTTAGGAGACACACTTCCTAATTTTTGGTCATCAATTTTACTCTAAAGAGACGTATTTCTTTATCAGGGCCTTGATTCACCCTATTTACTGTATTTTTCAAAGTTGTGATCTGATGATACTCACAAAATTTTCTAGTACAAACTGGGCAAAAAATTTTGTTAGTGTTTATAGGACCTACTTTCTGTTTAGGGCCCTCCTGGATAATGGGACTTTACTTTCAACTTAGAGCCCTCCTGGATAATGGTACTTTATTTTCTTCTCAGGGACCTCCTGGATAATGGGATTTTACTTTCTGCTTAGGACCCTCCTGAATAATAGGACTTTACTTTCTGGTCAGGACCCTCCTGAATAATAGGATTTTATTTTCTTCTCAGAACCCTCCTGGATAATGGGACTTTACTTTTTGCTTAGGACCCTCGTGGATAATGGGACTTTTCTTTCTTAGTTCACCTTTTACTTTGAGTTCAGAAACATGTTTGGAAAAATAGAAATAGCAAGTCAAGAGCCCGCCAGAAGAACAGGGTGAAGAAAATAACAAGTCAGGAGCTCGCCTGGAGAATAGAGTAAAGATTATCAATTACAAGTTCAGAAGCTCGCCTGGAGAATGGAGTAAAGATTATCAATTACAAGTTCAGGAGCATAAGTGAAGAATAGAGTGAAGATTATCAGTTGCAAGTTCAAAAGCCCACGTGAAGAATAGGGTGAAGATTTTAAAGTTCAAATCAGAAAGAAGTCTTAAAAATTAGTCAATTTTCAAGTTCCTTTTCAGTGCCAAGAATCAACATGAAGGTATATTTCATTTCCAAGTTTAACTCAAAATAAATATTGTCTCACCACTTGAGAAGTCATGAAAATTCAAGTCAAGATTTCAGAAAAGTTGTGCAGAGATAGGATCTTTCACTTGTATCTTCATTTTTAATTTTATTTTTCATTTGGATGTAACAGCAGAAATCACGAACCAAAAACTCAACAGGACCTGACTCGATCTCTAACTCATTGTCTCACCATTTTACCTCTTTGAACTACACGTGACCTGATTCTCTTATAACCCAGGATATGTAGATGGTCCAAAACCAGGATTCAATCACATCTTTTCTTGTATTTTATTTTTCCTCACCTTTTGAATAATCGGAGGGTCAAAACTCATCCCTTTGTCTAGTTCTTTGTATGAAAACTCTTTAAGATTTCAAACAAAGAGGAGCAAAATGTAGACACGTGATTTTTTACCCTTTCCGAGTTTTAACTTATTTTTCGGCATTAAATATTTATATTTTGTCCAATATTTATTTGTGCTCTTATTTCATTTTTATAAATTTTAGATGAAAATAAATAAATAAATAAAGTTATATTTTTAGATATTTTTATTTTAAAATAATACGAAAAAATTTTAAATATATATATATATATATATATATATTTCTCTTTTAATTTTAATAAATAAGCTAGTAGTTTTAATATTACCTTAATTATGTTTATTTTTGGCTATTTGTAAACTTTTATTGGATTTTCTTAAATATAAAAATTAATTAGGTAATATTATTTTATTATTATTATTATTATTATTTATTTTATAAATATTTTAATAAAATAAAATAAAATAATAAAATCCTAAAACTATCCAACCTCTCTCTATTATCTGATAATTCTCCTTAACTGCTCCCCACGTCCTCTTTTTAAGGACAACTTTCCCAACCTCCCCAAAAGGTACGTATATTTACAAACAGACAGAGAGGAAAAAAACAGAGAAAAATTATCAGACAAAGAGTGAGAAGAAAACAAAGAGAAGCAGTAGAAGAAAGAAAGAGAAAGAGAAAAGAAAAGAGTGATGACAAGAGTTAAAGTTTGGAGTTCCATTTAAATGTTTTGGTGACGGTTTTCTCGCTTCATTACTCAGTTTAAATCATCACAGGTTCTTATTTGATCCTATACCATTTATGTTACAAGTTTATTTATGAAAAAGCATGAATAAAAATGTTCCAGTGGTTTCATGCATTATTTAATCCGTATGATTAATTGATTACGTGAATTTTTTGTTATTATATATTATATGATTAAGTTACCGAATATTTATATGTTTGAACATAGATATATTGGGGATTAAAATACTGTGTGTTAATACTGTCAAGTTAAAATTTGGAACAGAAAGAAAAATAGAGAAAAAGAAAAATTCACACATATAGAGACATAATTCTTCATTTTTTATTTATTTTTCTTCTTTCATGCTTAACACACACTCACATCTCTCAACTCTCATACACAAACCACACATAGACATACAAAAAACTCAGGGGAAAAATATATACACACACAAAAAAAAAAATTAATTTGTCTTTGTAGCATATTAGTATTTAACAATGGCAGATCGGGAAACAACAACAACAACAACATACCCAGTGTATTTTCACCTAGTGGGGTCTGGGGAAGGTAAAGTGTACGCAGTTCATATCTCTACCTAGGGTGAAGCAGAGAGCAAAATCGATAGTTAAATGGAATAAAAATGAAATTGGTAGTTTTTGCCGGTGAGAAAATCACCGAAAAACCTACGAAATCTCCAATGGAAAATATTATCAGTCGCTGTCATGGCGAAGCTCGTTGGATAGACTCCACAATCATCCCTGTTATCATTTTCGATAAAATTCCCTCGAGAAACGTACGCTAACAATCACCACTGTCGTCAGTGGAACAATCTCTCACCGGCAAAATAGTCAAACCAAACCACCGCCTCCAACGCTGCCCTCTCCTCCAGCAAACCCCCATACTGCAGCCACAACCTTCCGCCGGCGAATCCCCAACTCTCACTATCTCCGGCAAGAGATCCAACAAGCCAGCACCACAACCGCCAGTAACCAAATCATCCCGAGGTCAGCCTGTTTGGGTCGATTCCGGCGAAGCTTCGCTGAAAATCATGTATGGGTTTTGAGTTTTTGAAAATTTTGCTTCGAGTTGCTCGCTTATCTTTTGGTAGATTTCTATTCGGATCAAATTTTGAGAGTTTCGTGTTTAAGCGGTTTTGTAGTGGTTTGGGTCTACAGTAATTTAGAGAAAATAGATTTGAAGAATCATATTAAAGATTAGCATAATAGGTGTAGCTTTATGTATTTTTATTTATTTTATTATTTCGTTATTTTTATTCATTGTAATTAATAAAGTTTTATAATTTTATTTGTTAAATTAATCGATCTCTCTAAATGAATATTACTTAAGGTTATTGTTAAGATTAAGTAGCATTTCGAATGGATAAATTGTTATGAGTTTACAAGAGACAAACCAACGTCTTTAACGCTAGCCAAGTTTAGGCACATTTAAAATATCCATCTCAATTAAAAATGGGCGTACGCATTTTTCTGAGATATTTAAAAAATTCAAGGATGCAATAATGCACCTTGAGAAATATTTTTCTAAAATTAACTTTCATCGATTTATTTAATATATGAGTTATAGACAGATATTCTTGGTATAGTAAAAATGAGTGAATTTAGGCCTTAACATAATTTATCAAAAGTAGTTAAAGCTAAGTATAAGTTGATAAAAGTGATCGTGCTTGAACCACGAAACTCGCGGGGTGCCTCACATCTTTCCCTTGGTCAACAGAATTTCTTACCCGGTCTTCTTTTTTTGCAGACCAATAAAGAATTATTTTATTTTAATTAGAAATTCAGTAAGGTGACCTGTAACACCACAACTCAAGTCCAAGTGACGAATCTGTAATTAAATTACTCCATATTCAAAACTATCACTTTAATTAAAAATACTCTTCGAACCCTCAGTCGAAAAAAGGGTGTGAAATTGATCATAGGTTTGGTGATATATTCAGGGAGATGTATGCAGAGATGAGCAATTCAATAAATACATTAATTCCCAAAGTCGAGAATATATTGATAAAAAAATATGATCAAGGGCGATACCTTAAATGCGAACAGCATAAATGAAAGCATCAACAAATTCACTGTCATTGGTTGTGGTCCTTCCGCCAAAGTCAACCTATAAAAAAGGTCATGTTCTTACAGGAAGTATGACTCAATGAAATTTTCATGCGCTAATATGATGGCATCCTTACGATTGAAGTATGGGGACGATTATGGTAATAGCCTGTATGATTACTCTTCGTCCATATATTCGAAAGAATCATACCTCCTTGCATACTTGAAACCTATTTGTGTAGCACCTCTAGAGTTTTCCTCTTTTAAAGCCTTGCTACAACCAAAATCTGCTTAGGATGAGGAGCGATTTGGACTTCCTCTTTCAGGGTTTTGCCACTGATCAGTGTCGTTTTGATATGGAGTTCCGACGAATGGCTCACTTCCTTCGGATGATAGCAAGGAGACTCCATGTTAACCCCATTGATCTCATCACCCCTTAAATCCCCGTAGTGTAGTTTAGTTTTTTTGTTTCTTAAAGTTCATTGTGGAAGCTTTCATGGTGGCTTGATTTTGTAAATGAAAGCTTTCTTTTTTGCCTTTTTTGCTAATTTTGTACCTATCTAGATATATATAATAGCAATGAACTTGTAAGTTTAATATAAAATCTTTCAGTGTTGTTCAAACATTGTGTTCTAGTATTGTATTGATGTTTCATTTCGTTTCAACTCCCTTTTCAAGTTTTATATAAATGGATCAATGCAAGATCATTCCTATGGTGTTCCATAAATCTTGTGGATTTATTTTAGGCCTACACTCCATATTTTCAATAAAGTGCTAAATAATTGAACATTTGACTAAAATTGACAAAGTAAGAAAATATTCAAGAAATACTAAATTATGCAAATCTTTTATTATATATTGATGTCATGGTTGCTTTTGTAAAATGCAAAACTGCTTATAGATTTATTGATTTATCGATTACTAACCATCCAAAGATCTAAATAGACTGACTAAATATGTCGACAAGTTAAAATTATGATTAAACAAAGAGGAATAAAATTAAATAAAATTAAAGTATGTCAATTAACACCATCCAAACATTATAAAGCTATTTAGATACATCAATTGTGACATTATGTCATTTTTTTAACATGATCAAGTGATATTTAAGGCATGCTATAGTCTTAAATCACTAAGATGGGATTAAAAAGGGGGAAAATAAAATAAAATAAATAAATATCGTTCAAACAATGTAAAACAACTAAATATCATCACATGAGATTATATAATAATTAAACATGTGATATAATAAGTATAAGGAAGAGTAATGCTTTTGATTTGTATGTGTTCATAAGACAAGTAATGCTTGAGAACAAGTAGTTCTTCTCAAATCATACGTTTGTTATAAGTAATTGGTTTACTACCATTAATCTTCCTTATACCCATTTAATCGAGTGTTCAATTATTATGTACTACCATATGATGATATTTAGTTGTTTCATATTACTTGGATGATGTTTACTAATTTTATTTTATTTATTCCCTTTTTATTCATATCGTACTTGTCTATAGAATCACATGATTGATGCTAGACCTATGGAGATATCATGCATGTATTACATCTTGGGTCTAAAATAGACACAATGATCTATTTTATACCTAAATATTATCTATAAATGTATGTAGGGCTGGGCATATCTTGGTTCAGATTAAAAAAAATAAATTAAAATTTAATTTTGGTTTCGATTTTCTGATTTCTCGAATTGGTTTGGATTTTAAATTTTATAAATTAGGTTAAATGGTTTGATTTTCGATTTCTTGAGAAAAAATTCGATTCAACTGAAAAATCAAAATTATATAAATAATCTCTCTCTCTCTCTCTCTATATATATATATAATATATTATATTCAGTATAGATATATAATAAGTAATCCTAATTTTATGATTTACGTCCCTAAATTCAGGTCTTGTGGTATTATTTGGCGATATTAGAATTTGTAGTCATAGACTCGTAGTACTATGATTTGATAGATAACATTGGGAGCAGCAATAACTTTTCATATTCTTGTGGTATTGCTATTTTTCATATTCTCTTAAGTCTTATATAATAAGCAGCACCTGTGCTGCTTAAGATGTCAGTATCATCAACAAGCATGTATCATCGACATGTTTGTTGGGTATTTCATGAGGAATTGACATAGATGTACAACATTCAAAACCAGAAATAACAAAGGAAGGCTCACTACTTTATTGTTCAAAATCAGAATAAAAAATTAAAATAATCAAATCGAATTTGTAAAAACCAAATCAAATCGAATTTATTTTGATTTGCTTACGATTATTATTTTTGTCAATCCAAAAATTGAATAACCGAACTGATATTAAACAACTAAATTAAACAAACTGAATGTCCTCCCCTAATTGAATGCATCTATACAAGACTATATAAATGGTCAAGTGTCGATCAATTGAGTCTAGTAACAAATAAGATGGGACTAGAAAGGAAAAAAATAAAATAAAATAAATAAACATCTTCCAAGCAATGTCAAATAACTAAACATCATTATATGAGAGTACACAATAATTAGACACTCGATCAAATGAGTATAAGGAAGAGAAATTATAGTAACAACTAATTACTCAAAACAAACGTATGCTTTGAGAAGGACTACTTGTTCTCAAACATTACTTGTCCTATGAACACTCACAAGTCACAAGCACACTCTTCCTTATACTCGTTAGATCACGTGTTTAATTTTTGTGTAATCTCATGTGAGGATATTTAGTTATTTTGCATTGTTTGAAAGATGTTTATTTTATTTCTCCCCTTCTTAGTTTTATCTTAGTGATTTAGGACTGTAACATGACTTAAATATCAGTTGATCACGTTTAAAAGTGATATGGTGTCACAATTGATGTATTTAATATCTTTATAATGTTTGGATGATGTTAATTGACCTACTTTAATTTTATTTAATTTAATCTCTCTTTTTTGTCATAATTTTAATTTGTCCGTAATTCAATCATCTATTATAGATTTTTCCGATGGTTAGTAATTAACAAATCAAAAAATCTATAACCAATTTTACATTTTGCGAAATCAACAATGACATTAGTATACAATAAAAAATTTGTATGATTTAGTATTTATTGAGTGTTTTCTTACTTTGTCAATTTTAGAAAGTCCCAATTGCAACTTGTTTAATTATAGCCTTTTAGGCCATACAATAAGAGGGTCTATAATAAACTTCAGCGATCGATTATAGACAATATAAACATACTTTACACCACATTTGCTGTAAATAAGAAACCATTTGTATTGTCTGTGATCACTCCTCAACGGTCTGATCATTCCCCAGTTGTCAAAAAGTACAATCTCCAACAGTCACATTTTTTCTAGCCCTACTATATAAATGAATGGGACCACTTTGAATTCATCTATGTTCCTTTATTCATCTCTTTATTCATCTATGTTCCCTTATTCATCTCTTTCTCATTTTGTTTTTACAAAAGCAATGTCTCTATTATCTCAAACATCTAAAAATGCTTATCTTTGTCACTGCAGTAATTTCGCCATTTTTAAGGCATCACGAATCAATAAAAACTCAAGTCGAAAATTCTACAACTGTATAGTTGAAAAGTGTATTTTTTTAATAATTTTTTTTACGTGCACTACATAACAAAATTTACTAATTTATTGTCGTTATTTTAGAATAATGGTTTGTGCTCTTATTTTAAGTGGATTCCTTTCGAATTCAAGGAATCAAAATTTCAAGGCGCCACAAAGTTTGAAATTTGGAAAAGATTTAGAGAATCTGAGGAATATAATCTTCTTATAACATTATATAGAGAATCGAAGCATAAGATTTATCACTTAAAAGGACTGTTGAAAGACATCGAAATAGAGAAAGATCAAATTAAGCACGGTTGGTTGTGGCTGGAGAAAAGAGAAGGGCGTAAAATTTTGGTATGTGATTTACTATTAGTATTAATTTTTTGAAAAGGTGTAATGAGGGTGTATTGTAATTAAATGTATTATGCATGCCTTTTATCAATCGACTACTTTTGACTTATATTATATATGCTTTACCTTTTATTCATCGAATACTCAACACTTGTATTATATATGCTTTATCTTTTATTCAAATTCTTTAATCAACGATGGCAACTATCTAAAAATATTGACATTGATTATACAAATTATAAAACATTTATAATAATCATACCACAAAATTTTAACAATATCATAAAGTAGTTTCAAAAAGAAAATTATTCATCTCTACTTATTCAGAGCTAAAAAAAACTTAAATAACTAGTCTCCACCATTTTCTAAACTTCATTATTCCAAACATAACCTCATAAACAAAACATCAAATAAAAAAATTATCTCAACGATCAATTAAATAAACATCACTCCAAATAAAAATTATAAATTATTTTGTGATTCCTCAATTGTCTTATATTCCACATGAATGTTGTTGATGTCATAAACAATTTCTTTAAGAACTTCATCTATATCCACTATTGCATTTTTTTCCTCTTCCACAATTACTTTTTCTTCTTATGCATTCTTTTTTTTTATCTTCTTTCTCATTTTCATATTTTAATTTTTTTTTTCCTTCTTCTTGTTCTTTTTTTTATCTTCTTCTCCTTCTATTGTTGCCTTGATTTTTTCTTCTTATTATTCTTTTTTTTTTCTCTTCTTCTATTGTTGGTGTCTTCTTTTCATCTTTTTCTTTTTCTACTTCATCTCCTGGTGCTTTCTTCCCTCCTCATTCTTCCTCTCCTGCTTTTTAGCTCTCCATCATTTTCTTTATTTTCTTTTTCACAAACAACTATCTTAGTTTTTTCCTTCTTCGTCCTGCTTATCCTTCTCTACAATAGTTAGTTCATCGAATATTATCACCTCATTAGCATTGATCGGTGCGTGTTCCAAAGCTTCAACCTTAAGGAGGACTTCTTTAATGTTGTTACTATCACGGACAACCCTTATCAATGAATGTTAACTTGAGACCTATACACCTGTATTTTTAAGTATTTAGAATTTATAATAAACTATATTATCTTTCAGTAAAGCATAACATAAATTCTATTATTATAAACATTGATTATTTAAAATATGCAACTTCTATAATAAACAGAGAAGATATTACCTTGATCTTCTTCTTCTTCTTCTTCTTCTTCTTCTTCTTCTTCTGCTGCTGCTGCTTCTGCTGGTGCTGCTCCTCCTCCTCCTCCTTTTTGGATCTTCCTAGTTTCTCTTCTTTTACAAAATCAACAATATCCTTTATCATCTCCTCCATCCTAAACAAGCACTCTTTCAGATTTATTGACTATCGATTTTTTTTACCGTTATCAATTTGCATGTCCATCATAAGTGACATGTCTTGATACATGATCTTTACCTAAAATTTGGTCATTATATCCATTCTCATCGTTCATCGATGATGTGTTGACAGTCACACCATGAAAATGTGTCTTTTCCATCGATGAATGTGTCATTTACGTCATTTGTGAATGCTTTAAATTTTATCATATATTACTGTTTCATTTCACGGACAGTGGAGATAAGATACGGGTTCACTCTCTAGAGATAAATAGGCAAATGTAATTATTAAGAAACACGTTATTATTAAAAGGATAATAAAAAAGATAATTTTATACTTTGTGATCCATCTATTCAAATATGGATCAGCTTTGATCAGTTTATCAGCTTTGAAGGTGTGCCATCAGAGCAATCAGGAAATGAACAGCAGGTCTTCTATTGATTTACTATTTTTTTCAGTTAAACTCGAAAAAGACTTTGTATATTCAAATTTATGATAAAATATATATATATAAATCAGTCAATATACAATAGATACCATAAATAAATGACAGTATTGACACCTAATTTTTGTCCTCCTTGATCAAGTTTAATTTTGAGTTTCTTCATTTTAAATAAAATTATAATATTTATTTTACTTGGATAATTTTTTTTAAAAATATTTATCTAGATAATTTTATCACTTTAAGTAGCAATTATATATTTTTGTATTCAATCATACGAAATTATATAATTTTGCTACTTAAATATTTATTTTACAAGACATCATATTTTAATCAAGGCTTATCTTGGAAATTAATTCAAATGGTTAAAATATTGATTTAATAATAATTTATTCCAAAAATAATTTATTTGGAGAAATATGTGTTTGATTTTATTTAATTGAGAAATTTGAGATTGAATCAGTCGTTAATTGGTTTCAAGCCTTGATTTAATTTAGTTGACTTATTAAATTTGACCATAATTGAAATCTAATTGACTTGCAATGCAATTAGTTAATTGATATTCAATTTGGTTAACATTTAAATAAAGTTGACTACCAGTCCAACTACAATAACACCTAAATCAGCCAGACATGGCCAACAATCCAGCGACCCTACCCGGCCCAATCTTCTTTTTCTCCTATGTTGACATCATCGACAGGCTAACAACATCAACAACGTTATCATCAACAACGCCAAACGGCGTACTATCTCAACAATACCATACGATAACAACAGCTTCAACCACACCAGCCAATATTATCGACAACAGCTCCAAGAGCAAACAAACGCGTACAACCACCGACAACTTCAAAATAAACAGCGAAAACAGCTGTTAACGTTACTGTTAACGTTCAACGACAACAACCGACTCAATAGCAGCCTTCAACATCAATGGATAACAGCGTTTAATAACAACAATAGCATCAAACAAGTCAAACTAGGCGTTCCCCCTCCGTTTTACCATCTTACCCTCTCGGTACAACCATTTATGGCCGAAAAAAGAGATGCTTTCAGCATATTCAGGCTAGGACTCACCATTCGGGAAGAAAATTAATTTCTATCTTCAGAGATTACTTTTTTTATTTTTTGGTTCTGCTCAAAGTTCAGAATTTAGACAGTAGCCATGAAATAATTTCCCTATAATAATAAATTTCATCCCCTTTGTTTGATTGATCTTCCTAAGGCGGCAACTTGATTCGCTTTTGGATAACCTGGTAGAGCCGTCTTCCTTTACCCCCATTGAAGTGTGATGAAATTAGGATGACTTCGTTAGGATTAGCACCTTGGTTCTTTTGAGGCAATGGCTTGTTCCCGGCAACTAAAACTTGGCTCTTTTCTTGCTTATTTTTTTTTCTAGATTTACACGCTTATGTCGCACCCCTTTGGGTATATTATGACCATGGTTGTACGAATAAAGAATGTAAATGAACTACGTCCAAAACACTTTCTTTTGATATAAGCATGGGGCATGGTCTAATTACTTCATTCGTTATTGCGCTTTTCTTTGTATTGAATGAAGAATTTTAAGTATGGAGGCGTTTGCTTATGTCCGTTCAGTGTGTTGCCCTCTTACTTGTTCTGAAAGTCGCAAATTTGTTTTTGTTTATTGTGTGCTCACTGCAATGGTATTGCTTTGACAAAAATAAAGTAATTGGCAAAAGGCATCTTGTTATGGTTGCATTTGATTAAAGCATGTGAATCCTAAATCATGTTTTGTGTTACTCTTTATATTGAGCCCTCAAAAAAAAAAAAAATTATTTAATGTATCAAATTAATATGTAAAGTTTTTTCAAATTCACTTATTCTATTATGTAATGAATGCTAGAACGTATACTAAATAAATTTAGGAACATGCAACATTTTTGAAACCAATTTTCATGCATCATATTTCTGCAACTTGTTATATGAACAAGCAACTTAGAGGATAACACTAATTTTGCATACCTAATCAATACGTTTGTAATATGTTTCAACTTACTTTAAAGTATATATCAATAATCACCTGCATCTGAATGTTTTCCTTTCATTATTATTTGTTGAACTAAATACATATTAATTCGCTATCTCTTTTGCTTCGATGCATGTAATGCCGAGTCCATTTCGAACGTCATTTCTTGGCCCACAATTCATCGAGTCAAGCCCCAACATAGCTCGAATGGGCTCTAAGCATAAAGAAATAAGGCTGGTGTACATTGGTATACGCCAGATATACAGGCTTTACAGGACATAAGTGGCTGGCATATGCTAACACATGATGCACAGTGGAGCGGGGAGCGAATATATGGATATTCATACACTGATATACTATATACAGAAAAATATGTCCGGAAGAGATGTGATTTACAACTGATATACGTGTAGGAAAATGGACTTAAAGTCCATAAAATTACAAACCCAAGGGCTGGGCAGCCTACTGATGGGCCAAAAGGGCCCAAATTCAACCTAAAATTTTTAGAAAAAATTACAGAAACTAGCATCTTTAAAATTACAATTACAATAAATAGCAACACTTCTTCAAAATAGCAACTTACAGCAAAAGTAGCAATATTTTATCCACTTCATAGTATAGAAGAATAAGTATTTTTCAGTTGTGCATATGTATTTATGAGTAATACATATAAATTTGTATATGTATTTATATAACAATATTTTACTTAAATACAAAATACAATTTGCTATTTTTCGTAATTATGAAACTGTTGCTATAAAAGTTATAATTAAGGCTACAGAGTTGCTATTTCTGAAATTTTTTCTTTTTTTTATGTATAAATAATATAAATACCAATCCTTTTGAAGTAATTACACTCTCTTCCACTTTTTTAATTATTTTATTCTCTCTCCCTATTAATAGACATAACATAACACATAACATTCTGTGTATATGTTGGGATTTTTGTAATATGTTTAGGGAGTTGGGATTTTTTGTAATATTGGAAACATAAGTTGTGTATTTGTGTAATTTTAATTTTTTTTTTAATTCTCCTATAAATTGCAACTTATATGCTTGTTTATTTTGTATTAGCACTAACTTTAATTAATTAACCTCTCCATGTTGTTGCTATTTTGATTTACCTTGATTTCTATAGTTGATTCACAAATTTTCTCACCTAATTTATTAAAGTGGCTCTTTCGATTGTTCTCTAGAAGAAAAATTGTTAAGTCCTTTGTTTAAATATGACACTTGTCTTGTTCATATGACTAATAGCCTACTTGGGTTAAAAATAATTTTCTTCAAATTCAAGAGACTAATTCTTTCGTAAATTCTATTTATTTTTTCATAATTGATAAAATATTTTCAACATGATACTTTCTTAAGATTTTTCAAAGGTGTAATTTATAACAAAATGACCATCTTGATGACAATAATAATAATAAATAATTATATAATTCTCATTTTCATAAAAAACCAACTTCTTTCTCCTTTAAATTCAAATGTGCAATCTAATTTAGATAGATTTCTTCTTTTTTTAAAAAAAAAAAAATTAACTAAATATTTCATAATCTCTCTAGAAATAATTATGAATCAAGTATAAATTTGTCAATTAACATGCTCTTTAACTCTTTTCTAAAAGTTTAACTTTTCGTGATTAATTATGCATTAACTAAAATATTTCTTTTATATATATATATATATATATATATATATATATATATATATTGTAATATTTTCTCAAAAATTAATCTCGAATTAAACAAAATATTTTGACTTTTTCTCAAATTAATATTGAATTACGTAGAATTTATTGTAGCTTTTTCCCTAATTCAAGTAGACTATTTCTCGTTTGAATAAACAAATGTCATTTTTAGATGTGTGGATAAATAATCTTACTATTAAAAAATCAACCCTTTTATAAAGTTAGTCACTCGGTTTAAGTTAGTCAAAAAATAATCTTTTGGTGAGCTGTTTTAAAATGGACGCTCCTAAGTGTCGTAAAAATTTTCTTAGGGTATTAATTGAACCCTTACTCAGTTTTCTCTAATTTAAAAAAAAAAAATCTGTTTTTGAATCTTTGAAATCTCTTCAAGTTTTTCTTGATATTCTCGATAAAAAAATTAAGTGGCGACTCTATAAATTTTGTCAAAAAATTATTTTGACACTCTCTTGAATCTTTTGAAATAGTTTAAAAGGGTCAAAATCATTTTCTTTAAAATAAAATTCAAAAAGGGATAAAACAGACAATATAGAATAAACTAATACAATGGTTTATAATCAATACCAGGAACACCTAAGAGAATTCATACAACGTGTTTGATGAAGCTCTCTTCTTCACATATGTATTCTTCAGCTTGGTGAAGTCTATCTGGTTCTTCAGATAGTCTAGAGTCAGTATGAATGACTTTTTACCCCAACGGTATCTCTCAAAGAAGCTCAGGTTATTCACTATCTTGGTGATGTCCATGTCTATGATTTTTGATAAATCTTATGCAAGTAATATGAAGTGCACGAATCAAACCAAGCAACATTTGAAATTGTCCTCTTTGTCTAGCCTCGTACCTCTAATAAGCTTCAACAATCTCTTTGCACAAACAAGCTTTATTTTCACAATCTTTTTGAAAAAAGCTTCACCCTTCTCCACGACTTTGAGATATTTTAAATTACGGGGATAACTCCCACAGTTTAACCCCGTGATCAGCAAGAACTCCTTCAAGCTAAAATAAATTGGCCTATCTTTAATGCAGAATGACATTTCATATAATATGTTGTCCTATTGAACTCGACGAAGAAGGTTACACTGGACAATCTGTTCATTGAACTTCAAATATTTTGACAAGTCCCATAAATAACTACAATGAGAATTCTTGAACCTCAACTTGAGGTGTTGATCAATCACGACTTGCTTGAATTCATAAAATAATTTCAAACGAGACCTAACAAACATCTTAGTCGGAAAGAATCTAACATCATCCATGAAAGTGACGAGTTCGTACCTCTCGATCGAAATAAACCTTGCACAGTGGGGTAAGAGCAATGCCTTCTCATTTATTTTATCCTCAATTTCCGTTTCCTCCTGCTCATCTCTCCACCAGAAGTTTGAACATCTTCATCACTACAATTTCTATTCTTCAAGTCATCGACTATCCATTTTTTTTATTTTTTTTAGACCTTTCAGCTTCTACAGATTTGATTTATTACCTTTAGCCATTTTTTATGATCTACGTACAAAAAACAAGATTAACTATCATATAAAAAGAATATCGAATTGACCTAATAGTTAAAGTAGGTCATTTGACACAAGATTTGATACATTTGACACAACTTTAATTTAAAGCCACAAGATTCAAAAGTCTTCTTTATTTTTTAAACTTTGTGTCAAGTCAAAGTAGGTCATTCTTTTTTAAACGGAGGGAGTATTACATTTAAGAAAAATTTAAAGAAAATTTAGATTTTTTGGCACACTAATCGATAAAAATTGCAAAAAAAAATAAATTGACATGCAATCGGCAGCGATAATCAAAATCCATCAAATATTCATCAAGAATCAAACAAATATCAACTTAAAAGTACAAATTTTCAGTAAAATCAAGCCCCATTTATTATTTTTTTTTTAATTTTTTCAGCTAAAATCAACTGAATCGATACAAATTAAAAATAAAAAAATAAAAAAAAAATCTCCATCAATACGAAGCATAAATTAGTCGGAGATGGAGAGAACTTACCTGAATTAGAAGATGAAAAAACATTAAACTTTAGAGAAGACAAAAGTCAAAAATAAAATTTTAGGAAAGGAAAAGCAGGAAAGACGAAGAGGGTGAAGGGACAGAGAAGACAGAAAATTAATATTGGGTATTTTAACGAAAGGGTCAAAATCATTTTCCCTCCCCAATTTTGTCTTAAAAATCAAACTCCTCCCTCAACTTTGAATAATAATCATACTCCCCTTTATCCTAATTGACTTTTTAAAATTTCTATTTTATCCTTTATCATCAATTTTTTTTTAACTTCTTTAAAATCATCATATTTTCATTTAAAAAAAATCAAATAACAAAATTTTCATAATAATATAAACATTATTCATATAAAAAAAATTTCATAAAAATATAAACAGTATCTTCTAGGAAAAAAAGTAAGAAATACTAATTAAGTATATAAGCTAATGACGATCTTTATAAAGTAAATTAGCATAATAAGAAAATTAGTTTTATTAATAATAATCAAAACTATAATATTTATTTTACAAGTGAAAATAATAAGTAATACTAATTTTATAAACATATTTCAATGCAGAAAATACAAACAATAAATAAAAGAGATAAGCCTCTAGTACCACCCCGAACTATGGTTAAAGTTGTTACGATATACTCCAACTTCACAGGGGTCCTATTATCCCCTGAACTCAAATTTAGCATATTTTTATCATTTTTTTGTGCTAATATGGCACCTTTATTACATAAAATGGAGCTCACATCAAAGGTGTCACGCCATCTAAAATGATTGACAAAAGGTATCACGTTAGCTAAAAAAATTGATAAAAATACTTTAAAATTTAGTTTAAGGGGTAATAGGACCCCCGTAAAGTTGACGTGTGTCGTAGAAAATTTGGTCATAGATTGGGGAACTAGATGTTTTTCTCGAATAAAAATAAGGTCAAAATTTTAAAGATTATATTTATTTATATAAATTATAAAATATGTAATACTCTATTAATGACAATCATAACTTATTTACTGATATAGACAATAGATAATATCGTTTCTTATCACTTGATCCTCATACTAAAAATAGATGTTTTAATTTCTCTGCTCAATTTGTGAAATCAAGAGAATTGTATTATGTTTTTTTCCTACTCTTTAGTGTTAAATAACTATATTAAGTAACAGTATAAGTTTCAAATTATCATTAATAAGGTTAATTTAGCAAAATATACCTCTAAGTAAAATTTTCTTAAGGATTATGTTATATCAACAAAAAGTTAAGTAATACGAAACGAATTTAGTAAAAGAGTGATAAAACACTAAAATATACGCAAATGCATGTACATACATGTGTATATATACACACTTATGGGTGGGTTATTTGGAAATAAGTTATTCCGGGATTAGTTATTACAAAATAAGTTGTACTAACATGTATATATGATAACTTATCTCATCACTGTGGTATAAATGGTGCGACAAATAATTTTGAGACTACCTAATACATCTAATTAAACGGATGATAAATAATCATGAACTTTATCTCTTAATTATTATAATTATACCTCACACCAAACAACTCTTTAATACATATAATACTAAAATAACGATCTTAAAAAATAACATTGAATTTTGTAATAAATTTATAAAAAGTATTAATTTGCTTATAAAGTTAATAAACTTAAATAAAATGCTACAAATATCCAAGTTAAAAAAATATTCATTACATATAATATAAAAAGATATTACATAAATATAAGATTAAAATTACAAGGACAAAATGGATATTGCATAGGATAAATGGGGAGTATGATTATTGTTTAATGTTGAGGGGAGAGTTTGATTTTTTAATCAAAGTTGGGGGGTGAAAATGAATTTCACCCCATATAATATAAAAAGATATTACATAAATATAAGATTAAAATTACAAGGACACAATGGACATTGAATGGGATAAAGGGGGAGTATGATTATTATTCAATGCTGAGGGAAGAGTTTGATTTTTTAATCAAAGTTAGGGGCGAAAATGATTTTCACCCTTTAAACAAAGTGAAAGTGAAAAATATTTGAAAAGGACTTAAGGGTTGACAACAACTTTTTAGACTTTACAAATTGACATGTGCCCTACACCTTTTTTATTTTCTCTCCCAAAACCTTAAAAAATAAATCAAAAAAGAAAATAATATTTTTTAAATTAAATTTTAAGGGTGTCTAAAATACCAAATCTTCTCGTGTAAGGGGGCCATTTCGACTTTTGTCCGTATTTGTGCTGGTTTACTTTTGCATCTCTCACGCAAATATAAGTTATGCTCTACATCCTTGAAGACTTTATGCTCCGCTAAGTTTAATATATAAAAGCAAAAATTAAAGATTAGCTTATTTCAAGGGTGAAAATAAAAGATCAGTCTATTTGAAGAACAACTCGCGCAACTAAATGATTTTGAGGCTTAAAACTAATTAAAAGTGGAGAATTTCAACAATTTTATCAAACTCTATGAAATGTTTGAGATCATAAAAAGAAACAAAATTTTGCGATGCATACTTATAATTTTACGCTCTCTTCCATTACATGCTAATTTGACTTATTTTTTTGTTATATAAATATTATAGTTTGGTAGGTTATTTTTTTAATGTTTCATTGCATCTAATTGAAAGAAATTATATATTTATATTGAGAGGGGATAGTGAAAAATATACTCAACTATTTATGTATTTTAACTTGTTATAGTAGTCTATTATCTTTAATTTTAGGTACTTGTAATTACAATATCAATAGGGTAGTGATACGGAAAACAAAGCTAGAAACCGAAACTATAACTAAACAAAGGAGATGAAGATGATAACAATGACACAAGATGAAACAAGACACGGATTCAACACAAACCCAAGAAAAATTGCATAGAAAATAAAGATAGATAGTGAGACCAAAATTATTACAAGATTAAGAACCAAGTGTATTTCAACACTAACCCCTAATGAATGTAATAATCAAAACCACACTCTTACGGTGACCGCTAAGGGAATCAACTCACCTCAAGATCCACCGTTTCCAAGCAAAGGTCAATATTGACTTTTCCAAGCCCTATACTAAGGATGACTTTTTCAAGCGCTAACTAAGACTACATAAGGTGGTCTACTCTCAAGAGAGGATTTTCAAGTGTTTCATACATTCATCATTCAAAACTAATGAGAAAAGACCTAAAAGAGACTATATATAGTATATTACAAAAGAAAGATAAAATGACTCCAATGCCCTTAATGAGGTGGGGTGGCCATGGAGTGTCATTTAGACAAGTCTAAATGACCAAAATGCCCTCAAGGCTAAGTGACCAAAATGCCCTTAATAAAGGGAACCAAAGCCGTAAACCACCAAGTATGGCCCAAACCCGAGAGTCCTCAAGTCATCAAGGCTCCAAGCAATCTTCCACACTCGAATTTGTTTAATAGCATGCTTAAGATGACCCCTCCAAGTATGATCCTATGCCTTTTATGCGACCAAAGCTTGATTCTTCACGTAGTGACTTTGAATGAAGTCATTGAAAGCTAAGGCGACCATTTGACTTGTATCATCCTCTCCTTCTTGAAAAGAATTTGACCTCGAATTCGTACCTTGCAAAACTAGAGAAAGGACAAACAAGCACAACAGCCTCATGGCATGAGGTCTAGGGTTAGCACAATAATAAACGTCATCACGCCAAGGCGGCACATACTTGAAGTAAAACCTAGGATCCTTTGAATGAAATATTAAAAACTCAATGAACGATGTTCAAAGGATTTGGTTATCGGATTCACCAAGAGTAACACTTTGCTTGTCATGTAGACCAAGCAACAAGTTGGATGCACCAACATCACTATTTCTACATTTGGCATCGGGGTCAAACGGGAAGAGTGGCCATAGACACGGGTCTAGACAATACTTTCTTTTTTCGTGGTCTCCACCCAAACTAAATGACATACTCTCTACAATAGCATACATATCATCCAAAGCAAATTGAGAGTAGAGAAAGGTATCACTCAAGTCGACTTCTACTAAGGTGCCCTTATGTGTGTACTCACAACTAGTTTCCCAATCATTATCACGAATACTCTCAACAATAAGGTCACACAAAGTAGAAGGAGAAGTAGTTTTCGAGACCACACATCCCTTACCCTTAAGAGTACTCTCATCTTTTAAGAAGAGATTTTTATCTTTAGGAGGAATGTTGACACCATAGTGGGTTAGCATATCGGCTATAGCTTCCAAGGCAAATTATACCATCATTTTCACTACTAGGTCTATTAAAAGTATTTATATCATCTTCAATAAGAGATTATACCTAAAGAGATCATGATCTATTTTACGGGCAGATTTGGAACAAACACGTTCATTACTCTCTAAAAGATCAATATCAAGTTTCAAAGAGATTTCAAGTATAAGATTATCCCAAGAATAGCTCTCGGGTTCACTCCCATTTTGTTGACTAACATTTTTAAATACGTCACTCACTTGAGTTCTATTAAGTACATCACACATAACCTCAAGTGGTGGGCAAATTTCACACATAAGTTGATCAACACCAATTACACTAGACGATGTACTTTCGTTCAACATGTTGGCTTCAACACTAGGTGAATATAAATTGATCTTACAAGAAAAGTCAATTTTGTCATCAATAGGATCAACTAGTGTATCCACACTTACAACATGTACATCATCAACAAGAGGTAAATAATCATTAGACTCACAAGTAAGTAAGCTACAACTCATACTTAATAGGCTACTAGCCACACAATTATCATTCACACGCACCAAAGTATAAGAGTTAGCTATTTTACCTTGTAGCTCACATGAGCTATAGTCTTCATCTTGACGTGTGTCCAGGCAGCCCACTTGCTCCCTTGGACCTACCATACAATCCAATCTTTCATTCACCATATCCATGTCTCAGAAAATAGTGTCAAGGTAGGTCAAAATGATATTGGTGACATTGTTGTCCATGGTTTGAGAGGTGAAAGCCTCGGGTTCCATTGCAATTGTACCTAAAACAAATAAAGAAACAAACCTACAAAATGAACAAACAAGATTAGTAGTAAAAACTCCTCACCAACACTCGTAGACACTCATTTTTGTGATCTTCACAATTGGAGTGACGAATATTGAAAGGTGTTTATACTCCGGTAGTCAATAAGATGTCAATTCTACTTGGCGGCCGGAATGAATTCTTGTTTGATCGACTCAAGACACAAAAATAAAATTTACTTACGAACTTGAAACAAAGAAATTACTACGAATTAAAAACGATAAAAACACACAAATAACGAATACACGAAAGAAACGGATTCAAAGGACTAATTGGCAACCTAGTAGGAGTTTACTAGTTTGTTAATTAGTTCTAGAACCAAGTAATGAAACCAATAATCAATAATTAAAAACTAGAAAATTCCAAATTTGAGCTTATTAGTGACGTGTACAGTAGCAATGGTGACATGGCAGCATGCAATTGGTCTTGGTCCCGCACAAATTTTAGTCACAAATTTGAAATTTCACTATTCACACAACTTGGAATGGATAACAATTGGTTTTGGGGGGAAAGTAAAAGTCTTGTAGTCTTTTTAAACTTTTCAAACTCAAAAAGGTGAGATTTGACTTTACTAAATTTAATAGTAATCTTTCACACTTGGAGTTGTTTAATAGCATGCTCAAGATGACCCCTCCAAGTATGATCTTATGCCCTCAATGCAACCAAAACTTGATTTTTCACGTAGTGACTTTAAATGATGTCATTGAAAGTTAAGACGGCCATTTGACTTGTATCAGGTAGTGCCAAAGGGCACAATCATTTTTAGCACAATTTGACAACCTAAGTGTAAAGTCCACAATGCCCTTTGGCTCATTAATCACTTTTTTTTTTCCCATTAAGGCTTCCGACTAAAACAAACTAGTTCATTTCGTCCAACTAGATTTAGGAGCCAAAGAATTTGTATTTGTATATTTCAAAATCTTGAGTCATTCATCTTCATGTCTTCTCTCTTATATATTTTACTTTCATTGCCTCTCTATTCATCTTCATTTCTTCTCTGTTCATCTTCGTTTCTTCTCTTTTATTGATTTTTTAAGATATTCATTTCTTGTCTTTTACTGATTTTAGTCTCTTCTATTTTTCTTTGTTTCTTATTTTCCTATAATTTAAAAAAAAAAATGGATACAAGGGTTCTTAGTATTCGATTAAAGAAAATTTTGGATGAATTTTTTCATATTAGTGAAACTGATAACTTGGTCCAAAACAATACTCAATATAGTGAAGATTCAGATGGTGGTTATAATTTTTGCCCAAATTCGTTTTTGAAAAATGATGATGAGCGTTTTACAAACTTGCTTGTTGAAGTAGGTGAGGAGGTAAATATACCTGATCAAATGGAGGAAGATGAAGATGTTAGTATTTCAGAACAAGAAGAATAAATTAACTAAAGTTATGATCAACGTCAGATGATGTGATTTCAGCAAATTGGTTACACGTTTACTTTGGGATTTCTGCGTCTCAAGTTCGAGTCTGTTTGACGTGATTTTTTTATTTTAATTATTAATTTACTTGTTCATTGAAGCTCTTGAAAAGAGAAATGTATGTATTTTCAAACATGACCTAAGTTTTTCAAACATTACCTAAGTTTTTCAAACATGAATTTACATAGTTCAATTATTTTAGTTTAAGATCTCTAAAGAGAATTGCAGTGAAAATAGCCAATAAATCATGATTAGAAAACACTTCATTAGTAAAACAATTCAAAAGATTACACAAATCGATGTAGGCAAATTAAGCTTTAACTAATTTATCTACTACAATTTTAGCGAAAAATACATTAACATATATATGTGTTCATCATTTATTTCTATTTTTTTCACAAAAAGATGAATGATGGAATGATTCACTAAAAGATTCATCCGATATTTTTTCATCAAACAGTGAATGGAGAGATGATTCAAAGAATAATTTCTCGGATAATTTCTCTCTATCCATTCCAAGATTCCAATCGTCTAAAGCTTGTAAAGGTTCTTCATATGTTTTAAATTTCTGTGGATGCTTCCGCTAATTTCGCTGGTCATCTTGGTACATTCTTCCCAAGTGTAGTATACGTCTTATTTTTCCTCCTTAAAAACAACATAAAATTTACTGGCCATAGCTAAAAAAAAATTAATAAAGATAATAGGATGAATACAAAATAGTCTCTAAAAAAGAACACAAAGACGATAGCAAATAGGAAAAAGTTTAGTATGAAAGAGTATAAATTTGGGATTGAATTTAGAATTAGGCATGGAAGATGAAGAGTCTGAAATTCTGAAAGTAAAATGCCCTGGGCAATGAATTTTACTTGAAACAAGATGTTATCTTTACTTAGAAGATGAAAATCTGGAAAAATCAAAGTGGTTTTGGTAAAAATTTTCAAGGAGTGATTTTGTATTTTCAAGGATATATTGGGTAGCAAAAAAAGTAGGGAGTTACAAGGTTAATTCCAAAACCCGTGTGAAGTTACTCATTTCCCCCCCCCCCCCCCACCCCCCCCCCCCCCAAAAAAAAGCGATTTTGTGCCAAATTGTGCCAAAAGTGGTTGTGCCAAACATCATTTCCCTATCAATAAATCCTGAGTAATTCAACAAGTGAAATCTGCAGAGGGATAAAATTTACACAGATTTTATTCATATCTCTATGAAATAAAGAGGGTACGTCTGATAGACCCTCGATTCCAAAAAATACAAAAATTCTTTCACTTTTGCTGTGATATTTTTTTTTTTTGTGCTGAAGAGAGAATTTATTTAAAGCAGTAAATAGTTTATTACAAACAAGGAACTAGACGTGTAGTTCCATTGGATTGAATGTTTTCTGAAGGAGCATGAAAGATAAAAGGGGGATGGGAGTCAAATGTTATGACATTGTTTCCCATCCTTTGATTTTGTTGCCTATCAACGATCAGCCTGTTACGCCTTGCAAATACAACCATTTATCATTTTCAATCAAATATTGATAGATAAATAATTCTGCTGTAGTTATATCAATTTTAGCTACAGAGTTCACTCATGAAGATTACAACAGCATGATGTTCATAAATTTAGAGGCGTCTTACCATTTATCCCAACTAGAACATCCTTTCTTGAAGGCCTCAGGAAATGGAAGAATTGTCTTCATTTCGTCTGTTGCCGGAATTGTGTTTTTGCCCTTATGTTCCATCTATTCAGCAGCTAAAGGTAGTTACGATTGAGATAATATAATTGGGTTATTTCCGAGAAAGATCTTAAAGATAAGTCGTCTTGAATTTTTTATTGCTCGTCATACTGACAAAATTTCAAGTTTGACAACAATTCGAATTCGTAACATCAAATTTTGTCCTCTTGACATACTAAGGTGGCATTTAGTCATCAAATTGTTTTACTTTCTTTTTAAGAGTTAAACTCCAAAAAATAAATTTGGCCATACAATTTTGTAAATTTTGAAAGTTGAATTTTGGAAATTTTTAGAAATTTCAAAAACCGTCTCTATTTTTTCACTCCAAATTACTTACAAAAATTCAAAAACAACTCTAATTTGCTTCATGACCGGCAAACACAACTCCAGTCTTCAAATATCAATTTTCACTAAAAAATAAAAACTATTTTCTCAATTTTCACAATAAAATATGGACAAAGTGCACCTAATAATCTTGTTTGATTAATCTCTTTTCCATTTTTTGTAAATTAAGGGGCAATGAACCAATTGACAAGGAGTTTGGCATGTGAATGGGCTAAGGACAATATTCGAGTTAATGCAGTTGCAGCATGGGTAATCAAAACCTCTCTCATTGAAGCTGCTTGTGTAAGTTTAGTTTCATTTAGTTGTTTACTTTGGGAGTATTTAAAAGGTGTCATATTTCCACATTCTATGGTCAACAGAAACTGCTCATCACCTAAAGATTTTGTCTTGTCTCACGTTAATCGTTGTGTAATATATATGATAAGCCTATTTGCTTGCATTTAATAAAGATATCTTAGTCATTAATTCTATTTATTTTTACTTGAGAATTTTAATTATTCAAACTTTAACCGTTAGTAAGTTTGTTTTATTTTTGTTACAACCACTTAAATGTCTATAATTTATACAAAAATTACATCAACCATTCACTCCAATCACCCTTATCAACTATTAACATGCACCCACCATTATCCACCACCATCGGCCACCAAACCCACAACAAACATCTTCGCCACCATCGGTATCAATCACTATAATATCACCATCGATCACTAGCTATCATTTATAATCATCATCAACTATTGCTCCCATAATAGCCATCAGTTATTACTAACCATCACCATCTCATTCATCATCACCGTTAGCTATCACTAAATTTACTACCACTAACTACCACTATCAACCACTATTGTCTATCATCATCACCACTAGCTACTATCCACAATACCACCACTAACCAACAGCAGTAATTTCCAACTGGTACGCACAACCACAATGCTAGTTTTACATCACCAACCACCATATAATTTTGTAAAGGTATTTTGTTAAGATATAATTTTAGATTTATCTAGTATTTTATTAAATTTTAAATTTATTTATTTTTAAATAAAGACAAGATCTATTCAGATTCTTAAAAAAGAAACTGTCTTAACTATTTAGTATTCGTATCTTAAAATAATAATTTAATATTCATATGTGCATTCGACATTTTCATATATGCATGCATGATTCAAGCGTTTAAATCATAAAGCACATCTGAATATTCAATTCAAACGTCTTTTAACTTTAACGAAATGAAGTCTTACTCACTTTGTTTCTGATTTGTTGCAGCAAGATCCAGACGAGAAAGAAAGTATCAACAAATTAGTGAGTCGGGACTCCTGTTGGTGGTCGTCCTGGAGAGCCAAAAGAAGTTCAGCAATGGTTTCCTTCCTTTGCTTTCCATGTGCTTCATCTATCACTGGACAAGTTATGTGTGTTGATGGAGGAATAACTATTAATGGATCTTCTTAATCATTGTCATCACATAGAATAAAAAAAAGTCATCGATTTAACGGTCAATATTTGGTTGACAATTTAACATGGCAAAGGATCAGAAGTCCTGAATTTGAATCTTAATGTGTCACCTAATTTCAACAAATTATTTTCACACTTAGCTAACATTTAAACTCTTGATTGTACGTGAGTGGATACGTTTATAGTTCGATGATAAAATAATTGATCATAGTTTTTGAAAGTTTTTGAGAGGTAATTGCTGTCATTGAATGATATTATATTTTTGATAGTTGAAGAAGGATGAAATAATTTATTTCTTTGGTTGTTTCACCATATTGATTAGTAGGACATGCAACGTGCTCAAGAAAGTTAACCTCCCAAAGTTTTAAAATAATACTCTTATTATATTATATAATGAATCATATATATAGTGAGATGCAGCTCGGTTGGTCAATTGTTTACACTTTCACTTCAGTAGTGTGGATTCGGTTTGATATAGTGATCGATCTGAGACGTAAGCACTGATGCATGAGGTATAAGTCCATATTTTTGTCCGATGATGTGGTTACCTCTAGAAATGCAAAACTTCTATTATCCTATAATTCCAGGGCTAGTATTTTAATGTAACAATAATTTATTGAATATAATTTCATAAATAAAATTTAAAAATGCTTGAATATATGCAAATTCCATCCATAACTTGTAAGGTAGACCATTTTCTATGGAAGAGGAAATTTTGAAACTATATATTGGTAATACCTGTTCAAGGGTATGACTTTGTGAAGTAATTTTCAAGAATTGTTCATCCCGTGTTTCCTCCGGCCCCACTCTTGGTATGACCCACTGACTGGGAGAACCAAATGAGAAGTGTTTAAACTATATATTCTGAAAGTCCAAAACCTAAATAACGTGCTACACAACGTGCGTAATTTTTAAAATTTTGTGATAGAAAAGATAATGAGTATCTTCATATTATACACAATTCAAAATCTTCCTAACTCATTATTCTATAATTTGCAGCGAGATATTGAGTATCTTCATATTATAGACAATTCAAAATCTTCCTAACTCTCATTATTCTATAATTTGCAGCGAAAATGTTGAGTAGTTCAGTGTAACTCGAAATTTAATATTACATTGTGGTAGACTACTATAATAGATAGTATTATCGTCAAAAATGATTTTTAATCAACTCGTATCTAGTTTTAGAAAAGGGATAACTACATATCTTAACAAGTATAGACTACTAATTACCCTATTTAGCCTAAGTTTCAATTAATTACAATTCATAACCTCCTCTTGCCTATTAATTATTCCTAATTACAATTCATAGCATCTCTTATTTGTTTTCTTTCTTTTTCTATTTTTTATTATTCTCCTTTTTCCCCCTTTTCGGTTTTTCCTCTTCAGTTTTTTCTTTTCTTTTGTATTTTTTTCTCCTTCTTTTTCTCTCATTTTTCTCCTTTTTTTTCTTTTTATTTTTTTCTTTCTTTTCATTTGTGCGAACTATCAAATACAAATACATGTGCGAATTATGAAATACAAATACAAATGTGAACTATAACATTCAAATACAAGTGTGAACTATCATTTATATTTTTTAATTATTGAAAAGGAAAGATTGATTTTCTTTCTATGAATACTTATTTGTATTTATTGATATGAGTTGTATTTATTGATACAAATAAATACAATTCAAATTTTTATACAAATACATATTGTATTTGTATTTGCAAAATCATTTATTTTATTTGTTTGTAATTGTATTTGTATCGAGTGATATTTGTTTATTTACATATATGAATGATAAATTTGATATACAAATACAAATCGGTACATTTGTATCGAATGATACATTACATATTTATATATTTTAGAATCAAGAAAATACAATTAATATATTTACTTGTTTGTATACAAATAGAAATGATAAATTGTACATAGTCACAACTAAATGCAGCATGCAATCAACTTACAAAGACAAATACAAAATACTTCTTTAAAAATAAAAAGGTATCAACGAAAATAGAATACAAATACAAGTATAATCCAAATATACAAACACAACAAAATCATAATACAAATATAATTCAATATAACATGCAATCAATTATAAAATACAAATACAAAACAGTTCTTTAAAATACAAGTGTGAATTATATAAAATATAAATAATGGTGCAAACTAACAAGTACAAATACAAATATAAGTGTGAACTATAAAATACAAATACAAATGCGAACTATAAAATATAAATACAAGCACAAATTTTAAAATACAAATACAGTTGTATCAATGAATACAAAACTAAAAATAACGGTGTGACTACAAATACGTAAACAATTATGGTATTTACGTTATCATTCATGACTTGTGCTCGACTACTCTTATTTTTCAAAAATATAAAATAGAGCAAAAAAATGACAAAGAAAATAAATACAAAAAGAAAATCAAACAATAAAAGAAAAGAAGAAAGAGAAATAGAAGTTAGAGATTAAAGAGAGAAAAAAAAAACAAAAAGAAAGAAATAAAAAATAAAAAAAGAAAAAATAGCAAAAAAAAAAAAAAAGAAGAAGAGATGAGGAAAACACGAAAAAGAAAAAAATATAAAAAAATGAAAAAAGAATAATGGTAGTATTTTTGGCGAGACTAAGTAGAGAAAATTGAAGGAAAGGCGTCTTTTAAGTCTTGAATGAAGGATTGGTGACATTGACCAACTTAAAGGGTCAAACATAATTAGAAAATTTGATTAAGTTAATTGTGGATTTGATTGATATTTTTAAAACTTTCTAATGTTTTCAAAAATACAAATCAATCCAACCCACACCCCTCTTCAATCCAAATCAACCAGTCTCTCTCCTCTCTCTCCCGACAGTTTTTCTCAACTCTCTCCCAACCAAAAGTTCTGCAGATTTCTCCTTTCAATCCTCGATGACTTCAACATCTGGTGATAAATTATTGGAATTTGAGTTCCTTTTCGACTTCAATCGTCAACTCTCCGGCCACAACAGCTTCAAATTCTTCATTGTTCCTTTTCTTCTTTCACAGGTAAAAAATTATGGCCTTTTTAATTTTGAAGAAAACGAGGAATTTGAGTCAACTTATATTATAGTATTGGTTAAAAATTTTAATATTTGTTGCTTTAATTTGAAATACGGTCTGAATAAAACCCTAATTTCTGATATTTCTGCTCTTGTCTTTTTAAAGTGAAATATGACTTTTTGTTGTTTGTTGCATTTTTTTGAAGTTTGATTTTCATTGTTTGTGTTTATACAAATAAAACAACGATTTGGGTCGATTTGTTCTGTTCTTGTTATTGATAAAAATGGTTATATTGCTATTTTCTGTTGAACATAATCGCGCTACTATTTTTTTCTCCAACAAATTATTCATCTGGTGCAACATATTAACTATCTGATGCAACAAATTTTTTATATGATGCTACAGATCAATCATCTAATGTAATAGAGGAACCATTCGATTAAAATTCTGATGTAACAAATTAATCATCTGATGCAACAAAGGAGCCATTAGATAAAAAATCTGATGCAACAGTTTAACTATCTGATGCAACAGATTAACCATATGTTGCAATAGATTAACCATTTGATGCAAAAAATTTACTATCAGATGCAACAGAGAAACCATCGGATAAAAAATCTGATGTAACATATTAACCATTTGATACAACAGAGGAACCATCGGATTAAAGATCTGATGCAATAGATGAACCTCCTATTGGATAAAATCCTATCAACTCTTCCAACAGGACATGTCCAAGACTTGATTTTTCCAACTGATCATTCATCTGCCGTGATAGACGATCTTTCTGTTGGAAGAATCTAAACAATATTGACCGTTGATAACTGCTCCAACAGACCACTCATGTGTTGCAACAGATGTGCGACTTATTGCACAGACCATTCATATTTCTCAATAGATGAGTGATATGTTTTGTATAATCACAACAGATTACTCAGTCGTTGCTGCAGGTTAGTTAACTATTTTAACAGATTACTCTTATGTTGCAATAGATGTGTGATCTATTGCACAGACCATTCATCCTTCTCAACAGATGAGTGATATGTTTTGTATTATCATAATAGATTACTCAGTCGTTGCTACAGGTTATTTAACTGTTCCAATAAATCACTCATATATTACAACAGATGTGTGATTTGCTATATAGACCATTCATTTTTCTCAATAGATGAGTGATATATTTTGTATTATTTTAACAAATTACTCATCCGTTGTAACAAGTTATTTAATTGTTCCAACAAATCACTCATATATTGCAACAATGTGTGATCTGTTATACAGACCATTCACTTGTCTTAAAAGATGAGTGATATATTTTATATTGTTGCAACAGATTACTCATCTACTACAACATGTTAGTTATATGCTACAACAAATATACTACTTGGTGCAATAAATCAGTGATCTATTGGAACTGTTATTTTACTATTTTGCTTGTTAGATTTACTGTTATCCCTTTTTAACGATGCATTAATGAACTATAATATATTTTTTTTATGTTCTTTTTAATTTTAGATAATATGGCTCCCATAAAAATAGAAATCGAATCAAGTCTAAGTAAAGGAACAAGTGAAGCAGCTAGGATACATCCACCACTCTATGAGCTTTCTTTACAAGCGTTAGCTTAATCAGGAGCAGAGTATGATGAACATGAGGAGGAGAAATGGTTCAAAAGAGATAATCAAAATGCTAATAGCCCTTCCACCGAAGAGTTGGTCAAAACCTCCAGCATTGATCATTATCCTGTGAGAATGCAATGCGATGATGCCACAGATTTAACGGGTGATTTCTTGATTAAGTCAGTCATGAAAAAATCTTTCGACACCTTCAGAAAAATACTTCAAGAACAAAAATTGGATGCTTATTTTAGGGATAGCTGCTTTGGGAAATATCTTGATTTGCCGGAAGACAACAATGCTCGTTTTCAAATGAAAATGGTATATGAACTTCTCAAACATAGGTTTATGTATGAAAACAAAGATAAGATGGATAAGGTGTGAATAAATTATTGTGGCATGCTTTTTTGTTTTGGTTGGAAGGAGTTTGCCATAGTTACTGGACTAAAATGTTATCCTCCTTCTCAAGTTATACGTATTCTAACAAAAAAAATACCCCACACAGCCAAAAAAGGCAAAGACAAGTCGTGTGATCATGATGAACTGGTGTTCATTATTAGTCCAAGCTTTAAAAATAAAAATTTGATAGAAGAGTTGAAAGGTAAGGAACTTTCAAAGAAGCAAAAGCAGTCATTGTGCTTGATTTATTTTGTACATAATATTCTTTGGGCGAGATACGTTAACAACAACACAAGCGTCGGTTTAATAAAGCTCTCTAAGGATCTTGAGGCATTTAACAACTATCCTTGGGGTTATGAAAGCTTCAAAATAACTGTCAAATATTTGTTGACTCAGTTAGCGCCAAAGATAGTCAGCTTATATGGCTTTCCATGGGCTTTCATGACAAATGTTTCTTTATTTTATTATGATATCATTCATTTTTTTACTCAATAATGATTTTGATTTATTGGCGTTATTTTATAGGCTTGGGCGTTTGAAGCCATTCTTTATTTGAGACAACAAGTGAGCTACCAGGAAGAAGTTTCCCGTCCAAGAATCTTGAGATGGTTGTTGGCTAAAAACTGATAAGAATGTAAAATTTCTTGATCTCTTCAACCCCCCGAAGGATGCAGTAAGTATAATTATAATTAATTTTTTATTTTAATTAATGATTTTTTTGAATGATCTAATATCATTCTAATATATGTAATGATTTATGTTAGATTGTGCATCCGTCGCTAGTTCCGACCAATCGAGATTTGACGATGTCATTTTTTTTTACTTTACGATTTGTGCAAACTTTATCGGATCCTAAGGTCATTGACAAAATAAAAATGGAATTGTTTAGAGCAACAACCATTAAAAGAAAAATAATTTTAGAGGGTGGGCTTGTTGTTATTGATGGTCTTTGTAGTGATAGAGCTGTTGGTGGTGGTGGTACTGTTTGTGCTAATGATGCTCCTCTTACAATATTTAAAATAAATCATTATGAGTATGATCATATTGGTTATAGAGATTTTTCCTCTCCCAGTGAATGTTCTGTATGCAAATGTCAAGACTGCAGGGCGAAACATGTGTAGTGATTAATGCTATTAATACATTAACTGCTTTTGTAAAAGAATTGACATCTAAGAGGGGTTTCATTCCATCAAATAGGATTTCATATCCATCCACTCCATTAGATATTAAGGCTAAGAGAAGAGTGAAAGTGATTTTGAATGCATTATCAAGCAACCAAAAAAGCAAAAATTGCAACTCTTCTATCCATGTGTTGCACTGAGCAATGTACAATATCCAAAGAAGAGCAACACGAGCTGAAGAAGGTGAATTTATATATCTATTACAACTAATAAATAGACACATATCTGTTTCAACAGATGACACATTTGCTGAAAATTATCAAACAAATATATATATATCTGTTGCAACAGTTGACTAACTTATTGCACCAGATAAAGTATCTGTTGCGACATATGTCTCGTTTTATTTAGCAAATCAAACAACACTTCGCACCTCTTTTATTTGTACCAACAGATGACCTATCTGCTGCAACATATGAGTTATATGTTACAATAAATGGTTCATTATTAGAAATTATCATACATGTCTTCCTCATGTATAAATTTGTCCCAGCAGTTGATTCATTGTTGCAACAGAAATATAATCTGTTTGGGATAATTTAAAACATGAGAAAGACCTGTTTGATTTGCTAGAACAAATAATTTATCCTTTTTTGTTTTGTTGTATCTTCGTGATTAGCATTGACCAATTCTGGCTTTCTAGGTGGATGCAGAAGCTACTACTAAACAATATTGACAATATGCTACTCTTTTCATGAAAATATGGAGAATAGAAAATGTAGAAACCATACGTCAGCGATAATAAAGATCCAAGACGACCAAAACCGAATTCCATAGCATCTGATGAAGAACAACTTGTCCATATTAAGTAGATCTTTATAGCTTGAGTCTGTCAAGGTAATAACCTGACCCCTCCTAAGGAATCCTTGGCATCAATACTTAAATTATTGATGTATTTGTTGAGATCTGTATCCATAATAATTTTTTTTACATTTTATTTATTTGTTGATTTATTTCAGCTGATTTCTGAAGGCTTTGATTTATTCTATTTTGTCTATGAATTTTATATTTTCCTTAGATTTGAACTTATTAATTAAAATAAAATGCTAGATTCAAATATTGCAACAGATAATGCATCTGTTGCAATAGACGACACACCTATTGGAAAATGTCAAACAGATTTAGACATATGTTGCAACAGGTAGTTAATCTGTTGGAATTTATCAAATAGGTCTTCCCACACTTATATAGAAACATCGACATAATGCAACAGATGACCAACCTATTGCAACAAATAAACTATATGTTAGAACAGGTAGAATATCTATTACAACGGATGGGGAATATGTTGCATTATAAAAATTCAACTTTCATTGAACATAAATAATTGCCACTACATGTAAAAAAGTGAAAGTGAATTGAAATAAAAAAAGCGGAACCCATCGACAGTGTTTAGTTCAAAACATCTAAAATAAAATAGGCATCAAGTAGACAGTGCTCATTTTAAACACGTAAAATAAAATAAACATCAAATGTGTCAGTTTGGCACTTTTTACCCCGTTGGATGCTTGCGTGTAATTCATGCAGCCAAGGCTCGTTGAACCCTAATTTTTGCTGACTTGGCGTCTGATTTGGCCCCCAATAGTTATTTTTTCCCCATTGTCTTATATATTCATCTTCTTCATAAAATTTAACTCTAAATTCTCAAAGCTTCTTCTTCATCATCATCTTTTTTTATCTATCCAAATTCTTCAAATTATTTGCATTTGGTCTTTATTTTCTTCATTTTTTCCAACCGAGCTTGAAAATGTCGAGCGCATCTTTCACTATTTTTTGTAATAAAATTTTTTAATATTGTAAGTGTGGTCATGAAGCTCTATTGAAGACTTCCAAGGTCGTAGGTTTTTTACTTGTAAGATTTCCAAGGTATATTTTTTATTTAATTAATTGATTAATTGTTGACTTGTAATTGTTTTTAATTGTGTTCTTGTTTTTATAAAAATTGGATGGATGAAATTACTTTGATTGGTATAAAGAACGATACCGTTCACAACCAAATCGTGTAATCTGGGGTTTGTTGAACAAAGTCAAGGCTTCTGAAGGAAAACAAAATCGAGCAAGAAGATGCTACCTTGTTGCCGTTATTGATACTAGTTTGGTGTTGTTAGGCACATGGATATTCAAGCTTAATTACTGAAATTTTTAGGGTGGTGCATTTGTTGCCGGTTTGGTGTTGTCGAGCACTTGAATATTGAAGCGTAATTATTGGAAAATGTCAAATAGATTCAAACATATGTTGTAAAATTTAGGTCATCTGTTGAAAATTATCAAACAGGTCTTCCCACTGGTGCAACAGATTAGATAAAAATAACATTGGTATAATGCAACAGATAACCAATCTATTGCAATATATAAACTATCTGCCAGAATAAATAGAATATATTTTACAACAGATTGACAATCTATTGCATTATAAAAAACTCAACTTTCATCAAAAAAAATTATTGCCACTACATGTACATGTAATTTAAAATAAAGTGAAGTGTGACTTAAAATAAAAAATTATTATTTCACAGGATCTTCTATATACACAGGCTCCAAGCGTCCAGTTAGTACCCCATAAGCCCAGACCTCTTGCAGATTTGCCACAATGTTATCACCAAAAGGTCATTGGCTCGGCTATTTTTGTGCCAATCAGCAAACATTCAATGTGTGCAAGAGTGTCTGAGCCACATGCGTAACCAGTATCATTTTTTGGAAGGTCCATGCCCTTTTTTCGACCTTCAAAATCCCATAATTTCTTCATCAACACTTTCTTTGGCAAATGATTCATCAATTTACTCTCCCTCAACAAGATGGCAGGTACATTGTAGTTATAAACTTTGATCTTTTTCTCCTCGAGTAGTATCTTAATAGCCCGATAATGTATGCATTCCACGCTAGTTACTGCAAGAATCCTCTTTGCCTCGGTCCAGCTCTTGCCGTATGGATTTAGCCTTTCCCCTCTAACATATTTTATCATTTCTTCTTCATCCTAGTCCAACGTAGAAACTAAGAAATCGAATCCAGCGCCATAGTCTAACACAACATTATTGAGTTGATTATACTTATCCTTGAGGTTCTTGCAGAATTTGAAGTTCATTATCCTATCAGCAGCGTTATAAGCTTCTAAGTACGTTAATTGCCTTTTCCTCATGAGACAGAGAATTTTGTCAACATGCTGTGATATAAGAAGTTAATTTTTAAATAGGTTAGTAATTGTAAAAATGCACCGGATGGTTCATCTATTACATAGGGTTCTTTGAATCAATAATCCAACATAACTTGTACAACAGATAGATAATAAGTTACAACAGAACCACTTCTAGTTACACCAGAATACCCAGCTGTTGCAACAAATTTCACAATTGTTACCTTGCTTCTTCCTCATGGGGTAGATTAGAAGGCTAGGTTTGGTAAAGTAAACTTGTCTTGTCCTCGTACCGCATATGCATATCTGTCATAATCTGAAAGTCTTGGGGAAAAATGAGAGGCCTGGGGTAATCTGGTGCGCCTAGCTTGGCATTTTTGGCCTATCGTAGATCCTTCTTCTCTTTGGCGCCAAGTTCTGCGTATATGTCCACCTTCTTTAATGGCCTCTAAATTTCAACAGCTTTTGGAGAGGGAGAATGTAACAACCCAAGACTATCCCTAGTCGTCACACAGTGCTTACGACCCCGAAGGACCACAAGCTAACCCATGAATGATATCTGCTGTGAGCACTGAACAATAATACTGAAATTAATGCAAACAATGGGCTAAAATGCCATAAGGTTCAAAACATCTAAAATACTGATAAACTATAACATCTGTAAAATTGAATATTATCTAAAAATCTAGTCTGAAAAGCCTCTAACTGAATCCGTCTGAAAGTGGAGTTGATGGGACAATCCCCCAACTAACTTCATCTAATAAAATACTGCTAAGCTGAAGTACTAAAATAAAAGCATATCCTCGATATATGAGGACTCACTGCTAAATTTGCACTGCTGGCTGAATCTAGCTAAGCGCGGTCAGGAACCTAAGCGTCTAAACCTATGATATGAAACAACATAGCGCAAGAAACGAGTATACGATCAGTACGTGAGAATGTACTGGTATGCTAAATATGGTAAGGCTGAATACATGGGTTTATATGCATGAACAATAACTAACTAAATGACATGCAAGAGCTGGATCAACATACATGGAGGATCTATAACTACTGAGCATAATGTGCATACTATAACTGAGTATAGTGGAACTGGATATGATAACTGATGACTGAATATACTGATAATTTGAGATCACTGATAATTTGAATTGCTGATAACTGAGTGACTGTATCTGACAGTCCTGATTCTATAATAACTGAATTGAGTTCTATTCTGAAGACTGAGATTGAAACTAAAATTGTTTGAGGTAATCATCTAACCGACATGCCCCAATCTGAACTAATAGGGGTCCAATCTATAACCTCAATTGGAAGGGTGTCAGTACCATACCACGGGTACTAACACTGGCTGTTAGTTAACCCTAACTAGCAGGAAGACATTTTTGTCAACCCTTACTAACAGGAAAACTCATAAGAGATGTGTCAACCCTTATCTGGCAGGAAGTCATCCCAACCTACGCTGGCTACGTAGTTCTATATCTCAGGGATTACTACTAAGGGTCAAACCCTACACTAACAGGAATTCCCCCATACCTGGGTTCGCTTGGTGCTAAATCCTACTCCAAACTAAATGAAACTGAACTAATTATACTAAACTAGACTGGACTGATACAGAGTTTACTAAGTTTTCCTAAGTTCTATAACTGACTATGAGTACTACTGATTGTAACATGACTGGTACTAATTTGTAACTGACACTGGCTCTAGATAAACAACTAAATTATCGGGTATTAAATACCCCTAGGACTTGATAGCATGAAAACTAAAGCAAATCATCATCTTGAATAACATAACAATGTTCACTTGGACATAATTCATTCATAGATACATTTCATCAAACACTTGTAATACATTAACTTGTACATGGATGGGGAATATATGTTAGCGTGCTATAATGGCATTATTTCATTCTCATAGATAATTTATCAAACACATAAGAAGCATACTTGATTCATTAAATCGTAAACACTTAGGGTCAATCATGGCTACAACAATCAACTTGCAAATTGAAAGGTTCATCATGAATATTATGTAACTCAACACATACTAGGATCAATTCTTGAATCTTGTAATTCTAACTCATGGATTAAAACTCAAACAACATCATGAACATAAATTTAATTTAATTCAAACATGGAAATCATAAATCATCAATCTTGTATTTTGAAAAGGGATTCTTGGGCTCCATAGAAGGTAAGGATTCATGGATGAACATCTAATATACCTGAGAAGAAGAGTTCTTAGAGAGATTCTTGAGATTGATCTTGATCCTTGAGAGCTAGGGTTTGTTTCTAGAGAGAAAACTACCTTTTGATTTTGGGGAAAATGGATAATGAAGGGTTTTACATATTTTTAGGAATTAAATCCCATATTTGGATGAATTAAAATCATGGGGAAAGATTGTTTTAACCCTGGGTGTGACTTTAATTTTTTGTACAATTTTCTCGATCTGGACCCATGGCACAATGCGGGGCTATCGCGCCGTGTCACTGGAAAAAGGACAACTAAAAAATTACTTCATGGCGCGATGTGGTACAATCGTATTGCCACTTTAGTTGCGAACTGAAAGTGCACCGCACGCGGTGTAATCGCGTTGGTACACTAAAAATTGACAATTTTGAAGTAGGTCAATGGTGTGATGTGCCAATATCGTGGAGTATCACTGAAAACTGGCAATTGCTAATTTGGCTGGCTTCGCGATGCACTGATAACTCAGGTGGTACACTGTCTTACTAAAATATCCATAACTCTTCGCATGGGTGTCAGATTTGGGCAAATTTTATATCGATGGAAATTTCATATGAATAAAATGGTATTCATTTTTTAAGCTAGTTCTTGACATTCTAGGAGTGAATTTAAGCTAGAAAAAAGTACGGGGTATTACAGAGGAGCTGCAATTTTTTTTATTTCCAATTGGAGAGTACGTCGGTAATTGCTCTTTTCTTCCTCCTAACCACTATTGTAGGAGTGTATGGCTTCCTCACTTTCTTGGATGGTATGACACCTCTCTTGGATTTGAATTCCTCGATAGCTTTAGAGATAGCCTTTACTTTTTCAAAGAGTTTATCCTGGATGTCGTTGCACTCTTCGCATTCATAATGAGAACACGAGGGTGAAGAGGGGTGAGAGGGATCTATGTAAGGGTGAAAAGGGGTGTTTTCAAACATATTTATATTTTATTGAGCATCAACATGCTCATCATCATGAGTGGTAGTAGCATCATCATGCCTACCACCAACACCAACAACTCCACTAGAAGAAGAACTCGGATCTGCCTTAGTAGGTTGGTCATGAAGAGCCTCAAGATTAGGCTAACCTTGCCTAACTGCTCTTCTTATGGCTGTTGCTCCAGCTAATTGCTTCTTTATTAACTCCACTGTTGGGTCTGCTATAGAATCAACATGACCTAGAGTAATATAAGAAGTCATCACTGACTCCCGCTCAGTAGGCATGATCCATGGATACATAACCTATAAAAAAAGATAGATACATTTAAATCATATAGTATAATAATTTTCATAGTTGGGTTATATAGAGTCAACTTATGTAATAGATTAACAAGATGTTGCATCAGATTACCTATTGTTGCATAGTTTGCATCGATTTCAGAAAACCAGAGCAACTATGGATAATCTGATGCAAAATATCAATCATCTGTCGTAACAAATTACCAATCTGTTGCACCAATTGCACAAGATGGGTAATCTGTTGGGTTACATATTATGCAACAGATGATATGTATGTTACAACAGATTAACAATATGTTACATCAGATTATACATCTATTGCATAATTTGCAGTAGATTATTAATCTATTAGGAGTCGGATTTAGAGAACCAAAGCAATAGATGGGTATTCTGATGCAATATATCAATCGTCTATCACAACAGATTATCTATCTGTTGCACCGATTGGCACAGGATGGGTAATCTGTCATAATAGATGTCCTATCTGGTGCATCAGATATAACATCTGTTGCACCATATATAACATCTGTTCAATATCTTTCATTGAGTAAAATTATTTTACTTAAAGAAGACATACTGCATTATCTGAAGGGTTAAAGAGATTAGCCTCCTTAATTTTGGTGTTATTATTTACAACCAACCATATAAACATCCTTGGATGAGAAACCTTATCGGGTAATCCATTACCTGCTTTCGGAGGGAAGGAATGGCTTCAAATGCCCAAGCCTAAAAAATGTAAATAGGAAACAAGCAAAAAAGGTCATAATAACTATATTCAATATAAATTAATGGATGAGTAAAAATAGTTATTAATTTTACCTCGAAAGCCCAAGAAAAGCCATATAATGTGGTCGTCCCAGAGGATAGATTTTTCAGTAAATATTGGACAGTCAAGTAGAAGCTATCATATCCCCAAGGATAATTATTGAATTTATCAAAATTCTCAGCACGCGCCAACAAATCATCTTCTATGACCTTGTTGACATCTCTTGCCAATATAACCAAATAGGCAAACTAAACTAAATATAATTTCTCCCTGTACTGCTTTGGTATGGTTTTATATATGAGATCTGTCAACAAATCTGATGCTTTGTAGCCACGTCGGGCGATGTCAAACAATCCATCTATTTTTTCCTTGCGTTTTCATGCCTTGGATCTTTTGCAGGGTGTTTCCTTGGTGATCGGTGGTTCTTCTGGATGATGGAATCTCAAGCCCATCACTATGTCAAACTCTTGCAATCCAAAATAAACCGGCATGCCACAATAGTTGATCTAGATTTCATCCATCTTTTTTCCTCTCTCATTCGAATCTTTATCATCCCCCACATACTTTGTCCTGCGCTTGAGATGACTATATACCATCCTATATGGAAATGGGTAGGGGGTCCTCAGGCAGCTCAAGAAAGCATCCAAAACAGCTCTTCTTAAAAAGTCCATGTATGTTTTCGTTCTTCATAATTTTCCTAAAATAAATAAAAATTTTCCCCATCTGACATTTAAGTATAAGTTCACCAGTTAGTTCTTCTTCTGCTTTTGGGTTATTAGCAAAATCGCAACTTGAAACCTATCAATACTAAAAGTTTTGACAGGATCATGCTGGGATCTCGTTATAATTCACGCTCCATTGGTGATCCATTATCATTATGTTGATGATCATCCTCTTTCTCTTTCTCACTATCTAATTCCTTCTCTTTCTCAATTTCATTTTCTTCATCGCCATCTACAGAACATTGTCCACCTTCCTCAATGTTGTTTTCATATCTCTCCTCAGCTTCACTTTTTCTTGACTGATATTATTTAGGAAACTCCTCCGAATCTCTCATTACTACAACTTTTTCTTTGGGTGGTCAGACGTTGATCCACTTTCACTTTCTTTTCTTTTGGGAGACATGTTTTACCTACAAACAACAGAAGAATAGAGATTACATTACAATTGATGTATGCATAAATTTTAAAAATACATTACAAACACCACCAATACCGACACGCCAACAACCACCACCACCACCACAAATACTACCAACTAATGCCACAAACACCACGAATACCGACACCATCGATAACCACCACAAATATCACCAACCAATGCCACCACCAGTGCCACCACGACTACCACCACTACCACCACTACCACCACCACTACCACCACCACCACAAACACCATCCAACAATACCACAACAATCAACGGAATACTGCGATAGAAACTAGGGTTTTCTTGAGTTCTTCCTATGATTTTACCATCAAAACTCAAAATTGTAAACACATTCTCAAAGATAATATAGCTAAAAGTTTTCTTTTTAATTATTAACTTAAAATCCCTTATTTTTAGAAAAAATAACAAATACAGAACTCTTCTCGAACTCTGTTACCTACGAAGATAGAGAAAATGATTGATACAAGCAAGAATAAAGTAAAAAATAACACTTATATGGTCGAAAATGAGAAAAAAATAGATCTGTTATGAGGGGTTGAGCAATTTATTGAGTAGCTATTGTCTGTACTGTATAATTGAGTGAGAAAGGAAAAAGGGAAGGAGCTTGAGATTTAAAATGATGAAATATTTTTCTCGCTAATGGATGATTTGTATGGGTTGATTTGTATTTTGAAAAAGAATGACAAGTTTTGAAAATGTTAATTTGGTCTGAATTGATCTTAATAATTTTTTAAAATTATAAAAGATATGCGTAATTTTTAACCCTCTCATCATGCAATTGCCAAAAGACTCAATTGAAGTTGTAGTTGACCCTATGAGAACTCACCCCTGATCCTAGATTAATCAATTAAGGTATTAGTCTAACATATGAACTCAATTAAAATTGTATAAAATCAAATATTCAATCTGTTACAACAGATTAACCATCTGTTGTAAATTATCAAACAAATTAAGTCATTTGTTGCAACAGATTAAGCATATTGTGTAAATAATCAAACAGATTAAGTCATCTATTGTGATGGATTACCTATCTATTGCACATTATCAAATAGATTAAGTCATTTGTCACAACATATTACCCATCTGTTGTAAATTATCAAATAGGCGCTGCCATCTATTGTAGTTGACCCTATGAGAACTCACCCCTAGTCCTAGATTAATCAATTAAGGTATTAGTTGAAAATATGAGGTAGTAAGAATCAGTTCAGCTCAGAGTGATCAATCAATGACTCTGGTTGGGAGGAACGCAATACCGTCTCATCATGCAATTGCCAAAAAACTCAATTGAAGTTGTAGTTGACCCTATGAGAACTCACTCCTGGACTTAGATTAATTAATTAATGTATTACTCTAAAATATGAGGCAATAAGAATCAGTTCAGCTAAGAGTGATTGATCGACGACTCTGGTCGGGAGGAACATAATACCATTTTATCATGCAATTGACAAAAGACTCAATTAAAGTTGTAGTTGACCCTATAAGAACTCACCCCTGGTCCTATATTAATCAATTAAGGTGTTAGTATAACATATGAACTCAATTAAAATTGTATATGAACAAATGTTCAACCTATTGCAACAAATTAACCATCTGTTATTAATTATCAAATAGATTAAGTCATTTGTTGCAACAGATTAAGCATCATTATGAATAATCAAATAGATTAAGTCATCTATTGTGAATGATTACCCATATGTTGTAAATTATCAAATGGATTAAGTCATATGTCACAACAGATTACCTATCTATTGTAAATTATCAAATAGGCGCTGTCATCTATCGTAGTTGACCCTATGAGAACTCACCCTTAGTCCTAGATTAATCAATTAAGCTTTTAGTTGAATATTTGAGTTAGTAAGAATCTGTTCAGATTAGAGTGATCGATCGATGACTATGGTCAGGAGGAATGCAATACCGTCTCATCATGCAATTATGAAAAGAATCAATTGAAGTTGTAGTTGACCCTATGAGAACTCACCCCTGGTCCTAGATTAATCAATTAAGGTATTAGTCTAACATATAAAATCAATTGAAATTGTATAGAAACAAATGTTCAATCTGCTGCAACAAATGTCTTTACTGTTGGATTTTATCAAATAAATTAAGTCACAGTTGCAATATATTTAGCATCTGTTGTAAATTATCAAACAAATATTGCCATCTGTTGCGACAGATGATTGAGCTTTGGAAATTTTCAAATAGAAATTGTCATCTGTTGTACTTAGATATTTTAAGAATATTTTTAAAGCAATTTAGGTATTTTCTGTCCGAGATAAAAAAGTTAAAATACTAAGGTAGTAAAAATATTACTTGGATAAATCAAAAATCTTCAGAGTGAGTAGTCTTATCTAGTTTTTTCAATGTCACTGTCTCCCCGTGCCCCACAAAAGTTATTAGTGAATATTTAAAATTTATGTCTAGAATACTCTCTCATTTAGCGATAAAGTAAGACTCAACTCATCTATCACTCTTCTTTATTCTTAATTCTCTTTCTTTTCCTTTTTCCTCTCTTTTCTCTCTTTTTTTGGATAAGGAACCTTTTGTATCTCAACCGATCAATATCTTTTCTAGACTGAACTAGATGATCTGATCCCTTTGCTTTTTCCACATTACAAGTATGGTTCCCTATTGCTCTTGCCATCTCGTCTTCTTCTTTGTATGTCATTTAAATTAGATATTTACATTTGTTGCTATTAATGATTTACCCATTACCAGTTTCCTATTTATTGAGAAAATTGAAGAAAAAGTGGCTTTTAAGTCTTGAATGAGCGAACCATTATTTTTATTAAAATATGTAAAAAATTCATATATTAGGAGAACTTAAAAATCCTTGTTGTCAATATAGTTTGATGAATCAGCTATTGGAACAGACGGAGCAACTGTTTGAAGAAATCAAACTAGTAGCAAGGCTGGTTTAATTTATTTCAACAGATGAACCTTCTATTACAACATGTCATCCATCAGTTACAACAATGCCTCATCGGTTGAACAGATGGGAAATCTGTTGTATCAGATTGGTCATCTGTTGATTCACTCAATTTTGTGTTACCCTTTTATATAGATAGAAAAACTGTTAGAAGAAAACAAACTAGTAGCAAGGCTGGTTTGATTTATTCCAACAGATGAACCATCTATTGTAACATGTCATCCATCTGTTGCAACAGATGCCTCATCAGTTGAACAGATGGGTAGTCTATTGCATCAAATTGGTCATCTGTTGATTCACTCAATTTTGTGTTTCCCTTTTGTAATATTATTTTTGTTCTTCTCTTGTTTGACATCAAATGTATTTCTCTTATTTGCAGATAAAATGAACTGAAATTGGATCCACTTTTGTCCGACCAACATTAAAGGCTAGAGTAAAGATGGGTTTAGAGGAATAAGCTGCTTACAGATGGAACCACTTCATATGTGGGAAGTATGTATTACTGATCAACCTATCATGAAAACACACATCCAGTACAATAATTTTGTGAATATTTGTTCTTTACCTATTAGGCATTAATCCTTTAAACAAGATATGATATTTTACAGTTAAGATTGTTAGGTTTGAACTGGAAAGGACGAGGGACTAAATAGGTGGTGTCGATACCCTGTTACAATTTAATGACCATTTATGCTCATGTTTTTGTGTTAAGTTTGGGGAGAGGTTCAAGTTTTTGGCTGTAGTGTAAATATCCAATAGTGATTGGACCGGTTTAGATGGATCAATAGACTTCTTGAAAGGCCTCTGAAGCCTCGCATTGCAGCAAACAATGATGGAACTAATAGAAATTCCCCTAGCCCAAATTTATATGGATGGGTTGCTGGAGGAGACTATTATACAGTAGTAGGTGCTTGGGAGAATACATGTGTGGGAAGGGAGAGGTTGAGAAGGCCACATATCATCTCAGACCTTGTTTAAGAGAAAACACAGGGTAGTAAGGAAAGTGAAGCAAAATTGACTGATGAAATTGACATGAAAAATAAAAAAATTGGATGAGCTGCGATGTGAAAATGTATCCAAAAATAAAAATCCATCAGTCGTTGAAGAAAAAGAAGAATGGTCAAGAGAAATGGAGCTGGTCACTTTGCTAGAAACTGCAACTAGAGAGCGTGGACTCAATGAAGACCCAAAAAATACAGGACCAGAACTCTAAGAAAGCAGCTTCGCGAGCATGAAAGGTGGTAAAATAGTCGGTCAGAATTGAAACCTGAAATAACTACTCCTAAATTAAAAATAGGAGATCAAGCCAAGGTGGTAATTTATTAAGTTAAACTTGCATCCCATGCCTTTTATTTATGGCTCTGTTCAGGTCAAAGGTAGTGGAAACAACAAGGCATTGGAATTTTGCCCAACTTCAGACCTTTTTGTTTCTACTGCCATTGACCTGATCATAGCGACAAACAGAAAGTATGGCATGCAAGTTAGACTTTAGAAATTGACGCATTGGCTTCTCTTATTTTTAATTTGGGAGTTGTTGGTTCAGGTTTCAACTCTGACTGACAATCGTACCAATTTCCAGTGCTCGCGAAGATTCTTCTTGCACTTTGTGAGAGTCTTCATTGAGACTACGCTAGCTAGTTGCATTCTTAAGCAAAGTGTCCAGCTCTAGTCCTGTTGACCATTCTTTTTTTCGTCAACTACTAATGGATTTTTATATTTGGATACATTTTCACATTTAAAACTCATCCATTTTTTTTGTTTCTCATGTCAATTTCATTGGCTAGATTTGCTAGAAGTTCCTTACTTGCTTCCCTGTATTTTTTTAATCAAGGTCTAAGATGATATATGGCCTTCTCCACCCCCCTTCCTGCACAGGTATTCTCCCAAGAACCTTCTGTTGTATAAAAGTCTCCTCCAGCAATCCATCCATATAAATTTGTACCAGGGGAATTTCTTTTGGTTCCATCATTGTTTGCGGCAGTGCGAGGCTTCAGAGGCTTTTGAAGAAGTCCATTGCACCATTAAAATAAATTGAATCACAAAAACATGAGTATAGACCATCATTAAATTGTAACATGGTATCAACACCACCATCTTGGAATCCTTCGGCCTTATTAGTTCACACCTATCAAATTAAATTGTACAATGCAGGATCTTGTTTGAAGGATCAGTGTCTAATCGGTAAAAAACTGCATTCACAAAATAATTGCACTTTATGTATGTCTATCACAGTAGCCTGATCAATAATACATAACTTCCATGCATGAAAGTGGATCCATTGCATGCACCATATTCTTTCTACCCCACAAGATATGTCAGATAGTGTTCTTTAGTTATCTGCACGCATGTGATGACTATTAAAAAAAAGGTGTGAAAAGTTATGACTTTTTATCTTAACATATTCAAAATAGCTGATGAATTGAAATCTCTATCTGTTGTAACTGATGAATCATCTGTTGGAAGAAATCAAAATATCTTTTCTAACATATGGTCCATCTGCCACAACAAATAATCCATATATTGCAACAGATGGTAAATCAGTTGTAACAAAATAGACATTGTTTATTCATCTGTACGCATGAGATGACTATTAAAAAAGAGATGAAGATTCATGACTTTTTATCTAACACAATCAAAATAGCCAATGAACCAAATTCTCCATCTGTTGAAAATGATGAATCAGTTGTTAAAAGAAATTAAAACATCTCCTCCAACATGTGGTCCATCTATTGCAATAGATAATCTATATACTACAACAGATGTTGCAACAAATGGTAAATCTATTGTGACAGACCAGACAATATTTATTTATCTGGACGCATGTGATGACTATTAAAAAAGAGGTAGTCGTGACTTTTTATCTAACACATTCAAAATAACTGATGAATTGAATTCTCCAACTGTTGCAACTGATGAATCAGCTGTTAGAAGAAATCAAAACATCTCCAAAAGATGGTCTATTTGTCGCAACAAATAATATATATATTGCAACAAATGTCTGATCTATTGTACATACAAACCATTTGTTGAAACAGATGGTAAATCTGTTTTGACAGACGATTTGTTACACATACAAATAATCTGTTGCAACAAATGGTAAATTTGTTATGATGGATGGAAGATCTATTGCAATATCTCAATAATAATGATTGTTACCAAGTCTCAAAACCATTTTGAAAATATGAGCAGTATTAATGTAAAAGAAAAAGTCGCGACTTTTCACAGAAAATAAAACGTCACTAATTTGAATGTAATTAATAAAATGGAGCTTAACAATCATTCCTTTTGGCCTGACATATACAAATTCAATCCTCTATTAATAGGTCTCTCGTTAATCTTCATTCTATAAAACTTTATTTATTTCTTGCATTATTTCTTTTCGTGTGACATCTTCAATCACTTCTCTTTAAAGAGAATATTCCTTTCTCGCTGAGGTAAGTTTTTTTTGATGTAAATCTACCAGTTGGTAGTATACGTTGTATTATATTTGGACTTTTTTCTATATCGTACCTACACCCAATGTATTTTATTTTTTATTTAATAAAAAATTTATTTTTAATCGACTTTCACTTTTTAATTCTTGTTGAATTTTCATTCTACCTATTTCTTCTAAACATACATGTTAATGTTAACACCTCGATGGTTGGAGGTAAGGAGTAATTTTGAATCTAGTAGTAGTAGTAATTTCTGCTTTTGAGTTCTACAACAGATAGACCATCTGTTGGAACAGATTGGTCATCTGTTGGGTTTCTGTCAACAAATTATCCATCTGTTGTGACAGATTTGTCATCTGTTGGAGGAAAACATTTCAGTTTAATGGAACTATGTTGTGTTCTTCCAGTTAATGTCCATCTATTGCAACAGATGGTTAATCTGTTGAGAATAATTATGGTTTGCTATATTATTTAGTTTCATGTTTTGCCTCATTTTATTGATGTGCAAGTTATTAAAAAAGAAATTTTATATATAATAAATGATAACTTTACGTTCACAACAATAATTTAAATATATAAAAATCCACTATAAACAACAACACAAGTTTCTACAATTACAACGATCATAGTGGATTACGATCCGAGCATGTAGTTTTTTTCTGACCAGCACGCTTACATTCGGAGCACTTGTTTCTTCTTGATAAAAATGATTCTTCGACTCCACTCCTCCTCTTATATGTCTTTCTTCCCGGTTTGATAGTGCTTGTGTGAATATATGAAGGAGGTATTAATATCCCTAAAATCTCTGTAGGAACTCCCTAAGATTCTTCGAGAGGCACCGGAGTAATATGCCCACTATATGCCATTTCATATTTTTCCACCGAATAATATTGAGAGGAGTGCTCGTAAACTTTAGGTCCATATTTTGGACCCTCGAAGCGCCGCCATGGCATGTGGGCAGTGTATTTTTTCTAAGTTAAAAACTCTGCACGTACAAGATCTTGTTTGAAGATCGACCGTCGCAACATCACCATGACCAGTGATACTGAATTTGTAATCTGCTATTTTATGAGATAATAACTTATTCCCCAAACTGATGTTCATTGATATTATTTTTCCAATTTCAAGAACAAATTAGGTTCTTTTTGGGCCCTTGAACTGCATACGCCTTTTGTTAACAAATTGTCCATACTTCTTGTTTATTACTTCAAACATAGCCTTGATGAGAAATTCTCTTTCATCATCAAATAATGAATTCACCGATTCAACTATGTTTGATGTCATAATATTGTACCTATATAAAAGAATCACTTAGTACGACATCATACTAAACTTGTAACTCAAATAAGACATTAAATTCATAAGAATGTACCTATCTGTCGGACAGAATGCCGGACTCTATCTCTCAAAACTGACACATACAAAAAGTTTTGCTACTTTGAAATTCACATCCGTTATTTGATTGAAATGGTCTAAAAACTCCTCTATACTATATGATTTAGCTGCTCGATAAAAAGGGGTCACGACTCTTTCATTGTGATAGTTGGTCTGAATGTTCTCTCCAAGATACCTGATGCAACAACTAAAGTAAGCTGAAATGTAGAAAGTTGAACCTATTTTTGGAATACTTGGATGCCTATCTGAAATAAAACACAACTCTTCAGTATCTTCGACGCAACTTTGCAGTTGTTCAAAAAAAAACCATAAGAGGTATCACATTCCTTATCCACTACACAAAAAGCGGTAGGAAAGATGTGAGTCTCCACATCCTGTGCCACCGCCGCTAACAGAACTCTATATACCTGCTCCTCAAGAAGGTACCATCGACGGCTATGCCTTTTTTCAAATGTCAAAAACCTTGAATCCAAGCACCATAGGATACAAAAAAGTACTTGAACCTTCCATTTTCATCAACATGCAATGACGTCTTACTTTCAGGATTTGTGGACTCAACAATGTAATGGTAGAACTCCAGGACTTCATACCCATGCTCATGTGTACCCCTAACCAAGTCCTTGGCAATACCCATGGCCGTATATATCTTTCAATAACTGAAAAGGACACCCAATTTCATCAGGAGTTGATTGGATATTACCCTTGTTGAAGGACCTTTTCCATCAGGGAAACTACTCCTGAAATATTCACCAAGGACCTTTGTCGTGGCGTGAGAATTTTCGCCCGAGATGCGCTCCGAACCACATGTGTGATGCTTTTCATGTTTATGAATGATGAATCTATCAGAACTTGCGTACTTCACCGCTCTTAACCACCACTTGCAGTTTGGATTAGCACATTTGAAGCAAAATACACTGCTCGAATTAATCACCTTCTTTATTCTAAAATCTTTTTTTAAGAAAGAAATAAACAAAGTGGTAGATAGATCATTCTTGTCCTTGAATGACATTCCAATGAAAAAGTCGGTCCTATCGCCTTTAAGATTTCCAGACTATGTTGATTGAGAAGAACTACCCATCGTATTAGTCGCATCAACGAGCGTAGGTGTTTGATCATCATCAGGAATATTCTTGTCTAGATCATCCAACCTATCATCAAATATGCCTTATTGTTGCTCTTCTTTTATGTTCTAGTTCTTATTCTCTCTCGTTTTTTTAACCACGTACACCCTTAACACCAGCCTGAATGAATCACTAAGATAAGCACACAACCGAACCTAATCGGTTATCTTGAAAGACAACCGAGTTCTTTCGATGACTATTCAGTCCACAATAACTGATGATTAAGTTCACAAAATCATCATACGAAATATCACTTTGGACTATCATAGCTATCATCTCTAGCATTTCACCCTCGTTCCAATACCATACATATCGATCGCTCTTCTTGATCCATTAACCATGACAATCCACCCCTATTGTTATTGATCCCTCCATTAGCGGTACCTAAATAAAGTCATTTGTTAAAAAAAGTTAATAGTGATTTCATAGTACCGTAAATGAATCTCAACAAATATGTAATCAGTTGCAACAGATTACTTACCTGTTGGGATTCATGTTACCTCTTGAAGCTGATTTCAACAGAAAAGTCATCTGTTGTAACAAGAGAATCATATATTGTAACAGACTATATATCTATTGCAATAGATGAAACATTTATTAGGATTAATGTTACAGTACTGAGGCACCTTTAAAGCCGATTCCAACAGATGAGTGACATGTTGCAACAGATAATTAACTTATTGCGATAGATGACTTATCTATTGCAATAGATGACGATCTGTTGGATTTGAGGCCTGGTTCCATTGCAACAGATTACTAATATATTGCAACAGGTATCTACTGTCTGTTGGAATTGAGTTCAGGTTCTGTTGCAATAGGTTAATAATATGTTGAAATAGATATTTATCCTATTACAACAGATAACACGTCTGTTGGAATCGAGTTTAGGTTCTGTTGCAACAGGTTACTAATTTATTGCAACAAACTTTTATCATGTTACACCAGATGACTAATATATTGCAACAGATGGGTCATATGTTGCGACAGATGATTCATCTGTTCGATTCATGTTACGACACTATAGAACTATAAACATGAATCCAATATATGAGTCTTCCTTTGAAACAGATATATTTAAACAGATGACTCTTATGTTGCATTCATGTTTGCGTGCTATCTATTGTCAAAAAAACAACATAATAGCAGTTACCCAGATGAAAAATTCAACTAAAAAACATAATTTCACTTACCAAAGTCTCCTATGAAGTAATGCTAAAGTGGAAAGTGATGTACGAAACAAAAATTTGACCTAAGAAATTGATCAAATAGCAACAGTAGCGGTAACAACAACTACAACAACAACGACAATGGTCGACAAGAAGAAGATGAAGATGATAATGAAGTAGAAGATGATGATAATGAAGTAGAAGACGATGAATAAACCAGTAGCAACAATGAACAACAAAAATAGCTAAGAGAGAAAAAAAATGATGGATGAGAAGAGAGAGAAAGATGCCTTTTTTCCTCCGTTTTCCATTATATTAGGTAAACATTTGGTTCAAAGTATAAATTTAAAAACTTTTGGGCTATTCTCAAACTTACCAAGCTTTCTTGATCTATAATAAAGTAATTGTCACATCCACTCAATAAATAGACTTGTGTCACCTACACCTCATTTTAAAAACTCTTTTGTCACCTATAACTCAAAACCCCAACTATGTATGTAGTGTATTTATGTTATATGAGTACAGACTACTGAATAAAACTTAATACAACGACTGAAAATAAAATACGATGGCAATAAATAGTAATTATGTAAAATGTGACTATGAAAGAAGGGTTGTATAGCAAAATGATACAATTTTTGAAAGATCTCCTTTGGAAAACTCTAAATATCACATATTATTTTTAAGTGACTGACATAAAATAAATAGCAACTCACAAATTTGAAGACTACCTTTTTTTTTTTTTTTTTTTACAAAACTCGCTCTAGATTTTGTAATTTTACATGCGTGAAGTAATCATTTGATTTCGTCAAAATAATAATAATAATAAATAAACAATGTTTTAAGTATCTTATCCTTCAAATTTTTTGACTTTCCAAATTATATTGTCTTGTAGAAGTTCACCACTACTTAAATTGTTCTTGTATTGAGAGAGTGGTAGGACTTCTAGAGCTCCAGAAAATTCCTTTTCATTATCTCTTTAGCTTAAAATATGGCCATCAATTTTGCTCATTTTAATTTGCAATTCCTCATTATGGAGCTGGACAAGTCGTGTAAAACTCACTCAATGTTATTGAGTAAGAAATTAATTTTTTTTGTTGTCATGAGTCATCCGTCCGCAAGATTTGAAATTTATTAACACATTATACCAAGTAATTATTATATTATTACAAAAATATTATTTTTAATAGAAAAATAAATGAAACAGTAAAGTTATATAATTTCATATTTTAATTATATAGAGCAAAAGAAAAAGATCTTTATAAAAAAAAAAAATATCTCGCCGAAAAATATATCATAAAAGGATTATCGTTCCCTTTTAATATTTGGAGAAGATATTATTCCTCAAAACTTAAATATGAAGGAATAAAGTGAGATTCACTCAAATTTTCATATCCTAGTAAATGTAGTATGAAGTTTTAAGAATAATAATATTGTCAAAATTGTAAAATAAAAAGAATATTTTTAAAATGAAAGTAAACTGTACTAGGGAAGTTTATTGAAAATTGACAAGTCGGGCATATAGACACTGCAAAGACTAATCGATTGGTTGGACTGGTCGATGAGGTTAAAGATGCTTTAACATCAAGTAATTAGGAAAAGTAAAGCTTATAGATTAAACAAACTTATTTTCGACTACTACAATCATACGGTCAAGTTACATTTATTTGTACCTTTTTCAACTTAATACTCCTAAAAAGATAAATGGTTTTCTGACGAGTTTAGATTTTTAAGTGTTACATCATCTCATATAATTTGTATTAGACTCAAAACAAGAAATGGATGTCATTGGTCCAAGACCTCGCAATAGTATTAACATCTTTTTAACATAAGATTACTCTATTTAAAAGAGAAAACTAAAGATATTGGCATGTACGCATGCCAATTATTGTGTTTCAGAAAGAGTACAAGGGTAAATATTATATACTTACTTTACCAAGTGTTTGCATCTACCTAGTTAATTAACTTTAAAATTAATAAATCAAAGTGAATATATATATATATATATATATATATATATATATATATATATAAACCTCAAAATCCTATAAATGTTTAGGGAGTACATGTTAAGAAGATATAGGAGTTGAAGAAGCTTAAGTTTGTGAGAGAAGAGTTTTCACTTGTTCGGTGTCTGTTGAATTGTAAGGGTTCGCTACCACTAAGGGACCAGGTTCCTAAGAAGTAATAAGTAAAAGTAAAACAAGAATACAAAGTAAATTCTCAAAGTAAATCGACACACGCGATTTTTACGTGAAAACCTCCTTCCTCAAGAAAGGAAAACCACGGACTGTCCTTACAGGCTTTCTCGAGCTCCGCTATAATCAATCGACTCTGATTACATACTCCAATTGAATTTAACTCTAAATTCAAAGCTTGCAATACCTCTATTACAAACCTACTCTAGAGAACTTTTTCTTACCTTTCACACAATTGACTAACTCTAGCCAACCACCCTTATGTAACTCTACCTAAGCAAGATCAAACAAAAATTGAAAGAAATCTTTACTCATCGCACTGGATTAAATTAGTTTCTAGGGCATGACTCAAGAAAATTGAAATAAAAGAACAATGACATTTCAAGATCTTGAGTCCAAGGGTTTTTGCTGCCTTCATGAAAATATCAGATGCAAAAACTGAATTTCAAAGTTTCTTCCATTTGGTTATATAAGAGTGTAGGTCTTGGATGGAATTTGATTAGACCAGGTGTCTATTGTTGTATACTATGTACCTGGAAAGTAATTATGCTATAGGACAAAACTGTGCAGAGTGTGACTGTGTATAATTGTCCTTTAGTAAAGTATATAATGGATCTGGTCCCTGCGTGTTTCGTAGTTATCATCATAACACAAAACAACAATTTCTTCCTTTGAGATGATGACAAACTATATTATATAAAAAGCACTCAAATTCTCCCTCACTTCGGCATATCCACAAGAATGCAACTTTTATTTAAAATTCCCCTTATCGATTACACTTTTTCCCTAAATTTCATTTCAAATTCCCCCTATCAACAACACTTCTTCCCCATATCAACAACATTCCTTTTATAATTATTACATTAAAGACCAGGTCCTCACTGATACCTACTTATAGTGAAATTATTTCCCCCCTTTTGGCATTATAAAAAAGTAAAGACAATAAACTAAATTGATCAATCAGCACACATAGGTTAACTCATGGCCACTAGGACAATACTAACATGAGTGAATAATTATAAAAGAGAAATAAATGATAGACAAAAATAAAGGTTCCATTCATATTATGATCAGGATAGGTGTCATACAGTGCAATTCAAAAAATATAAAGAACTAATCCTGATCAGCCACAAGAACAACAAGAGAAACTGACTCAAAGGGATGATATAACAAAAGAGGGGCTTAAGAAAGTGGAGCTTTGGGGGAAAGAGATCTCAGAAGAATCTCCATTATTGCACCCTCAGCAGAGTGAGTGTTCAGAGGATGCTTAGTGAGGTCTTTAACTTCAAAATTTAGCTCTTTAAATTTTAACCTCCCCTGTTAAAGTAGTAACCTATGCCTTCAATGATTTATTTTTAGCCTTCAGTTCCTTTGAAGCACCAGATCCTTCTGAAGACAACTCGTGATTCCTCAACTTAATGTGTGTAATCTCTACTTCCTTTGCAGCCAGTGCCATCCTTATTTCATCCACCTCAACACTTGTAAGACCCGTTAAGATCCTAGCTTATTTCAAATCACTCTTACATGTTAAAGAGGTTCAAGACTTAGAATATTTTACTAAGTGTTAAGACTTAGTCATTTCTAAAGTCCTTAACTTTGATGAATTTATTTTCTAACTTTCTGACATCAGAAAGTTAATTTTTAAGTTGATTTATGAACGGGGTAGTCCATAGTACATCTCGGGTGAGTTTTGGAATTTTTAGACCATCGTAAGGACGTGTTTGGACGTCTAAAATAAAAGCAAGGCATGATAAGCCCGCGACGCATGCTCCAAAGCCCGCGGCGCATGCTCCATTTCTGTGCTCCAGAGCCCATGACGTACACTCCATAGCACACTCCTTATTTTTTTTTTAGATTTTTGTTCCTTTTTTTCACCTTAATGGGTCATTTCCCCCCTCACCCAAGGGGTTAATAACACGGGATTAAAGTCTCCCAAAGTATATTTGGTCATTTTTTACTTAAATTGTCTCAATTAAAAACCATTCTCTATCAAGAATAAATCCTAGCCCCTGAATATTCAAACTCAACTTTCAAGAAAACCACCAAGAACCTTCACGAATTCCTTCAATTAAGACATGTAGAAGTTCATCCATGGATCCTAAGAATCCTTTTTGGATTTAAATTTATGAGTTTACATGTTTCAAGTAGAATTATATCCATGAATCTCTTGATGATTTCAATTACAAGTAATGGTTTCATGTGTTTTCAATTAGAATGAGTCATACCATGTTTGAGTATTGAAATTACCGTATCATGTTCAAAAAATTTCAAGATGAATCCCAAAGTTATGAATTTTACCATGTAACTCTATTGTTCCCTCATGTTTAAAATATTCTTATGTTCAAGCTCTGACCTTTACATGTTTTGATGAAACACCCATGTCCTATTTCAAGAGAATTCCATGTAAATCCCCAATTCATGATTTTAGTCATGTAATTATGTTATGCTCCCATGTTTAAGACTTTCCCATGTTCAAGTCCATGATTTCCAAGTTTTTTTATTGTACTTTACCCTTGACATGTTTGGATGATGATTATTTGCAAGTTATCACCTTAATCCATGATGTTAATATTATAACTATGCTATTGTCACATGTTTTGACTGTTCCCATGCTTTAACTCATGACTCTCAAGTGTTTTATGAAATGCCTAAATGGTTGGATTATGCACAATAGTTACTTATTATGCTTTTGAAGCTGTAGTATGTTTCTACTGTTATTGTTATTAGGCCTTGGGGGTTATGAGTACCCAAAAATTTGGTTGTTTACATAGTTTCAAAATTTGTAGAACGATCTCATATATACCATAAGCATTATCCCCCAATCAGTTAGTATGAGCAGTTGTTGGTTCAGTTATGATTAGTTCAGTTAAGAAATCAGTATCTTTCAATTGGGAGTGAAACTTAGCACCGAGTGAACATAGGGATGGTGTCTCTCCCATCAGTTAGGCATGATGCATTTGTCTCTCTCATCAGTAGGCATGAGACGTTAGTAGCAGTCCCTAGGTTCCTGACCTATGGTGCCACCGTAGACTTTGAGGGGTCCCCCATCAGTTAAACATGACACCCTCGTCCTTCGAGATATCATATTAGTGGATCTTTGCAACTAATGTTAGTACCCATGGCACAGTATATACACTCTTCCAACTGGGGTTACAGGTTGGACCCTAATAGTATATTAGGGCATGTCGGTTATAGCTAGCTCCCACAGTCTCAGTACAGTATTCAGTGTATTTTCATTTCAAGTTTTCTTAACCAAGTGTACAGATTCTCAGTTATTCAGTTATAAGATTTAAGTCTCTTAGGTTACAGATTATTTCAGAAATATGATTATTCTTGGTCTTGCATTCTCAGATATCATAGTTTTTATGGATTGATGTTTAGTATATTTGTATATTCAGATCCTTGGTTATGTTAGTTTTCACCCTATGATTTCAGACCCAATATTCATAAATTACCCATATTTTACCGTCTCCTAGCTTCAGTGCTATTCATATTATAAAACTAAAGTTTAAAGATACTAAGTGTTGTGATTCACCAGCTTATCAAATTATGTATGTTAGTCATGTTTTAAGATATTTTAGCTTTGAGTTTATTTCAGTCTGTTGGTGAGTCTACTTGTACTTAGCATGCATGTTTTATGATTACATATGAAATCAATTTTATTTATTGCATTCATGCCCGCTTACTCAGTACATTCCAGAAGTACTAATCCACATATATGTCTATGTGCAATATTATCTCATAAAATAGGTACCAGTTATAGCCTATACATCATAATCAGATAGTCGCAGCTTCCAGCCAGCAGGTGATAAGTTCTCCTAATTCGGGAACTCTAGTCAAATTTAGTTCAGGTACTGTGTTGTATTTTAATTTTTCATATGTATTGATCAGTGGTAGTTGTAAGCATCTCCCAGCTACCTATGGTCAGTATAGTAGAGGCTTCATAGATGTTAGTCAGAGTCAGCATGTAAATTTAGCTCTCTCCTCAGTTTTGTTAGATTGTAAATTATATTATTATTATTATAATTTTTCCAAGATTCTATCATGATTATACTTCTGCATAATAGAAGAAGTTAATTAATATATTATAAATCAGTTGCTTAATCGTATACCAGTTCATGGGTTAGATTGGGATTACTTATGGTTCCAAGCACCATGTGTAGTCCAGGGTATACTCTCGGGGTATTGCAAACTTGGTATCAGAGCACACAGTTCAAGTATCCTACGGTATCTATGAAGTTGTGTCTAGTAGAGTCTTACGGAATGGTATAGAGATGTCTGTACTTTTCTTCGAAAGGATACAGAGCATTTAAGAAATGTTTCCCTTCTTTCATGTCTAAGATTGTGCAGTAGTAGTGTTCTCTAGGTAACCTATGCAAATTCTTACGTGAATCCATCCGTACCAACTCTGCTTATTCTTGAGGTAATAGAAATACCCCAGCTTAAATCCTTACAGACAGAGTTTTCTCAGGTAGTCCCCACTGACAGTTATGGGATTATATGCAGGCTCAAAAGTATCCAATCAATGCCTATATTTTCTAAAGTTTGAAACACTTCATTCATGTTCACAAAAACTATGCACTAAGACAAAGTCGGATGTGCTTTCAGTTCCCTCCTTAGAATCCTATGACAGCATGTGACCTAGAGTTAGAAGCATGAACCCAGAAGTTTAGCAGCAGTAAGGTGGGGATGGTATTTATCTGGACTTAGTAGATTATGTTTCCATGGGGCTAGTTGTATGAAGCGTGAACCAGTAAGCTTGAGACTGTGTATGCAAGAATTTATGTTTGTCGGTTCAAAATTTAGTATGATGACATTGGGTATGTTAGTGTTGTGGAAATTCTCCTAGGTTAGGGAAAAATATAAGTTTAGAGATATGATAATGGTTTGATATGATGGAAGTAGTATGGTTCATTAAAGGTTTGGGGATATCTATGTTTAGTGTTAGAATCTAAGTTTGAATCTTTGATGATTGAGCTAGTAGAAAGAAGAATTGAAATTCTAGATGGTATGAACTCATGGTGTGGTGATACTCATGAAAATTCTAAGTTAGTAAGTGTTTAAGTCATTATATGATGACTATTAGGGATATAGAAAGTTAAGAGTTGTATCTCAGAAGGAAGTATTACAGTAGGTTTAACATTTTCAGGTGTAATGTTTTAGGGCGAGTTTGTTATTTATGTGTATTGTTATATCTCAAGCTATAGGGTAAAGTGGCTGCAGTTTAGTTAGAGCGTATTAAGTGGTTCACAGACTTAGAATGATAGCTTTTATCAAAGGGGGAGATGATAGAACAAGTAGCCAAGTTAAGCTCTCAGATTCTAGCAGTGATACCTGTGTATTGTAGGAAAGTATTAAGAGAGGAGGATACTCGACTCGTTCATATTTCAGTATTGTATTTAGACATCATGATAACTACCCATGCCTTACATGTCAGCCCTATGATCATAGCTCATATTCGTACACTTTATAGAAAATCTTGTAGGCTTCCAGTTCCTAGTTTATGAAGTTTCGGTTCACCCAACAATCTGAATCATATTCCATGAATTTATGAACTCCAAACTCAGGTAATGAAATTCATGACTCATGTATTCATGTTTTATAGTATGCTCAAGTTCCCATGACTCATTCTACCCTTCTAATAATTAAAAAAATTCAGATTATGTCAAGTATATCCTCAATTTAGATCTCTTGATGAATCTATGATGTTGATATTCTATTCCTTAGGCCTCAGTTAAGTGTCAAGTTATGTATAGTATCTTTGTAATATTTCAGGTCCCCATGTTCTAACCTTTCAGTGGCCTCTCCTTATGTAATGATAGTGATGCTGAGTGATTGTTTAGATGGTAGAGAGTAAATGTCTCATGTTGGAAAAGTTTGTTGCATGCTTGTTGTATCTCAAATTATAAGTGTGAAGGGTGATTGAGATAGAACTCTTAATATATCTCATGGTTAGTTGAGAATTTCATGTGTGTCTTCTTAAGAACAGTGCAAGAAAATTATTATAAATAGAGGTTTAGAGAATGTGAGAGAGATGATTTTGCAGTTATGAAGATAGACTTGAATGTCATATTGGTGTATGAGTAGATGAATGCATTGTGCGTCAGTGAATTCCTAGTAAGGGGTTAAATTTAGTTGTTGAAGTGGTAATAAGAATTATTCTCGAGATAAGAAGTAGTGAAATCACATGGGTATTGAATTCATGGTTCAGACTAGTATCATAGTGTTATGTGTGCACTTTGTAGATTTGTGTAGGCTTGATCATAGTGAGAGAATTCAGTTCAACTCAGACTTCAGTAGGTAAAGTTATCAGTGACCAAGTGAATATTTTAAGTAGCCTCAAGTGAAGTGTAGTCTTGAAGTGGAATGTATAGTTGAGTATAAGCTTTCAACATAATTCTATCCATATAGCCAGTAATTTAGTTTAGCAGTCAGATAAGCAAGTTCCTATGATTTTCCATCTTTCGATCTAGTCTTACTATCCGATGTTTCATGAATATGGCCATTCCAAGAGATATATCCGCATCTATGTAAATTGATAATCTAGTTCAGTCCATGCATCATGTTTCAAATTGCAGATATTCAGTCATGATTCAGTCCATAATTTCCTGGTGCATCATCTCAATCTTTTTTTAGTATTTCAGCCAAGTCAGTAACATTCGGGGGATGAAATATCCCAAGGGGGAGATGTATTGTAAAACTCGGAGTATTAATGTTCCAAACCTCTCAAGTTTTCTTCACGAATACAGATCCAGCCTGAGGCAGTGGTTACTCATAAATGACTCTCTTGTTTCTATTTCATCCTTATAACTATTCTCATGCCAATTTATGTACTCACGAATTAGTTTAGACAGTCATCATGTTTTAGACTCAGTCATGTAATCATGTTTTCAGTTATGCATATTCAGCATGTAATCTCAATACCTCAGTATTTCTCAACTTAATCAGTCTAATTTGAGGATAAATATTCCCAAGGGGGAGATATTGTAAGATCCCACAAGATCCTAGCTTGTTTTAGCTCACTCTTGCATGTTAAAGGGGTCCAAGACTTAGAATATTTCACTAAGTGTTTTGACTTAGTCATTTCTAATGCCCTTAACTTTTATAAATTTATTTTTGACCTTCTCGATATCGAAAAGTTAATTTTTATGTTGATTCATGATTGGGGTAGTCCACAGTACATCTCAGATGAGTTTCAAATTTTTTGGACCAGCGTAAGGACGTGTTTGGATGTCCAAAAATAAAGCAGCACACGATGAGCCCGCGGCGCACACTCCATTTCGGTGCTCCAGAGCCCCCGATACACGCTCCATAGCACGCTCTTTATTTTTTTAGACTTTTGTTCTGCATTTTTAAGGGCAAATGGGTCATATTTCATTCACCCAAGGGGTCCATAACACAGGATTAAAACCCCTAAAAGAATATTTGGTCATCTTTTACTCAAGTTCTCTCAATTGAAAACCATTCTATCTCAAGAACAAACCCTATCCCTTTCAAGATTCAAGCTCAAGTTTTAAGAAAACCACCAAGTACCTTCATAAATTCTTCAATTAAGGTATGTGGGAGTTCATCCATTGGTCCTCTTAACCCATGGATCCCAACAACCCTTTTTGAATTTAAATTTATGAGTTTCCATGTTTCAAGTAGAATTATATCCATGAATCTCTTGATGATTTCAATTATAAGTTATGGTTTCATGTATTTTCAAGTAGAATAAGTCATACCATGTTTGAGTATTGAAATTCCCATATCATGTTCAAGAAATTTCAAGATGAATCCTCAAGTTATGAATTTTTCCATGTAACTCTATTGTTCCCTCATGTTTAGGACATTCTTATGTTCAAGCTATTATCTTTATATGTTTTGATGAAACGCCCATGTCCTATTTAAATCGAATTCTATGTAAATCCTTAATTCATGATTTTAGACATGTAATCATGTTATTCTCCCATGTTTAAGACATTCCCATGTTCAAGTCCATGATTTCCAAGTGTTTTCATTGCAATTTATCCTTGACATATTTGGATGATGATTATTCGCATGTTATCACCTAAATCCATGATGTTAATATTGCAGCTATGTTATTATCATATGTTTTGACTGTTCCCATGCTTTAAATCATGACTCTCAAGTGTTTGATGAAATACCTAAATGGTTGGAATATGATTAATAGTTACTTGTTATGCTTTTGAAGCTTTAGTGTGTTTCTACTGTTATTGTTATCGAGTCCTGGGGGTTATGAATACCCAAAAATTAAGCTCTTTACATAGTTTTAGCATTTGTTTAAAGATCTCACATAAACCATAAGCATTATCCCCCCAATCAGTTAGTATGTGCAGATGTTGGTTCAGTCATGATTAGTTTAGTTCAAAAATTAGTGTCTTTCAATTGGGAGTGAAACTTAGCACCGAGTGAACATAGAGATGGAATCTCCCCTATCAATTAGGCATGAGGCATTTGTCTCCCCCATCAGTAGGCATGAAACGTTAGTAGTAGTCCCTATGTTCTTGACCTACGGCTCCACCATAGACTTGAGGGGTCCCCCATCAGTTATGCATGACACCCTCGTCCTTCGAGATATCATATTAGTGGATCCACGCAGTCAATGTTAGTTTCTGTGGCATGGTACAGACACCCTTCCAACTGGGGTTACATATTAGACCCTAATTATACTTTAGGGCATGTTGGTGATAGCTAGCTCCTACAGTCTCAGTACAGTATTTATGGTATTTTCAGTTTAGGTTTGCTTGACCAAGTGTATAGATTCTCAGTTATTGAATTATCAGATTTCAGTCTCTCAGTTTACAGATTATTTTAGAAATATGTTTATGTTTGGTCTTGTATTCTCAGATATCACAGTTTTCATGCATTCATGCTTAGTATATTTGTATATTTAGATCCTTGAGTTATGTCAGTTTCCACTCCATAGTTCCAGACCCAGTATTCATATAGTACCTATGTTTTACTATTTTCCATCATCAGTTCTACTTATATTATAAAAGTAAAGTTTTAAGAAACTAAAGTGTAGTAATTCACTAGCTTATCAGATTATGTTTGTTACTCACGTTTTAAGATATTTCAGCTTTCAGTTTATTTCAGTCTCTTGGTGAGTCTACTTTCACTTAGCATGCATGTTTTAAGATTACGTATTAAATCAGTTTTACTTATTGCATTCACCCCTTCTTACTCAGTACATTTATAAGTATTGATCCACATATATGTCTATATGATACATTATCTTATAATATAGGTACCAGTTATAGCCAACGCATCATAATCAGATAGTCGCAGCTTCCAGCCAGCAGGTGATGAGTTTTTCTAATTCGAGGACCCCAGTCAGATTTAGTTCATGTATATGTTGTATTTTGATTTTCCATATGTATTGATTAGTGGTAGTTGGAGGCATTTCCCAGCTACCTATGGTCAATACAGTAGAGGCTTCATAGATGTTAGTCAGAGTCAGTCATGTAATTTTCGTTCTCTCCTCAGTTTTGTTGGATTGTAAATTGTATTATTATTATAATTGTTCCCAGATTCTGTCATGATTATACTTCCGCACAGCAGAAGTAGTTAATTAATATGTTATAAATCAATTGCTTAACAATATGCCAGTTCATGGGTTAGCTTGGTATCACTTATAGTTCTAAGCACCGTGTGGCATCCAGGGTGTACTCTCGGGGTGTTACAACTCTTTACTTTTCTTGGCCAACAATTAATTCTGACATTTAAGACATGGTCTCCATCTTTCCCTCAATACACTTATTTTTATTAGTATATTCAGAGTGAACATTTTCTTAAAGTGACTGAATACTCTATTCAGAAAATATCCATATGGCATTCTATGCTTGCCCTCTCTAACATGTACAACCTTGTATATATGTTCAGTCATTAAGGCTGGCAAACTCATAATCTCAAACGTGCTAAAATAATCTATCACAAAAGGATCAATTGCAGAGGCTCCAATTCTTTTTTCTTATCTGAGAAATACCACTTTGTTCACAAACTCAAATACCAACAAAAACTCACTCTTCAGGAACTTCTTTCTCATACCTGCAATAAAAGTCCCTCCCTCTTTGGTGGTATTCTACGTGAATTCTACTGTAAGTTGTTGAATTTTTATTGATCTGACTCTAATGATGGGAATATTCATAATCTTCTCAAGAGTCTCCTCATCCAGCTTCACCTTTTCCCCTTGGACTAGAGCAAACAAACTCAACTCATCCTATGCAAACTTCAAGGTGTATAAAAATTTCCCTACCTTTTTCTAAAAAATAGAGGGGGCTGATTTCTCAAAGAGGTGCAACCAGCCCTGATGTCTCACCTACTCCCCAGCTCTACCATTTAGGGTTGTTCAAATATTTTGGAGTCCAATACCCTTCTAGACATGACTTTTTGAGTTTTCAGAATCTCATTTCTTTTTTCTCTTGACAAGACTTATGCTTCTTTTTGCACCTTTCTCTTTTTAGGGCCACTTCCAGACTCTTCTTCTGACAGGTTCTCCTTTGAGGGACTAGGTCCCTCAAATACTTTCCTTTTCACTGCAATATGTTTCTTTAGACTAATAAATTTTGGTTTTGCTTGAAAGGAACTGGTCCTCCTGCTTACTTGAATTTTCTTTCTCCTATTTTTTGTTGCAATACAAACATCAGCGTCAATATCTTCTTGTCCTTCTCCCACATTAACTACTTCAATATGTTCTTCATAAACCACTGTTTCATTTTGTAGCCTTCTTCTTTTTGTTGTGGCTATTTTGTTAGATTTCATGGCATCTCCCAATAATCTCTTCTTTACACTCCTAGTAGTGTAAGACAACCACTTTAACTGGTTCATTAATTTTCTCTTTCCCCTTACCCCCTCTTAGTTTTTGCAAGTTTTATCTTAGAGGTACATCATCATCATCTTCCTCCTAATCAACCTTCATAGGAGGTTGCACAACAGTATTATATTGCTCAGTGGTTGTAGGGGTTATACCAAAAGTTAACAAATTTTCTTCCATCTTCATAATACTTTCTATTTGAGCATTGGCCAATTGACTTAGGCTTTCAACCACCCAATCTTTTTTGGCTAAGAACTACTAGAAGGGTTTGATTTTCTGACTGGAAGATCCTCCTCAAACAACTGAACCAAAATAGGATTGGATTCGGAGAGCATATGGAAAACTGCTTTTTTGGGATTTTTAAAGAGAGTGTCTATTTTGGTGTTTATAAGGGAATAGAAATAGTTGGTAATTTTTCCTTTATGGGTGACCCAAATGCTTCATTGGTATCAACCACAATGGCTCTTTCTTGGTTAAGTTCTATGATTTTAGTTATTTCTTACATAGAGAATTCTACTATGGACACAAGTAATAGAGAAGGGATAAAGAAAGGGTTTTTAGTAGAGGGTGTGAGGGGGTAGTATATTTTTGAATATTTTGATGGATTAGAAGAAATAGCTTTGTTAGACATTTTGAATTGTTAGAGGAGAAGACTTGAAGGCAGAAAAAATTTAAAGAGGATAAAGATAGTAGTTGAGATAGAGTTTAAAGAGAATTTAAGATTAAGTGAGAGAATAAAAAAAAAATTCATTCAATTTTTAAAGAGAGAAAAGGGTGTAACATTTGGACTTAAAGAGTAAGGGACGTGTCTGGTCCAATTGGTGCACCCATTGACATTTAAGCAATTTGACAGCTTTTAGGTAGGCAAAAAAGGACATGTGGCTTTTCATAATAGTCATTTTATGCAATTTTTTTTTAAAAAAACAAGCATGGTAATAATATGTGGGATGAGACCAGGTCCCTCCCTCGCTTAAAAGAATTCCTTTACTTGATGTCTATCTCACCATCTCTCCTTTAAGGTTTTGCTCACCATGCGTGTATACTTGTAAAGGTATGATACTTAGTTAGACCAATTTTTACAAATTGAAACAATGATACTTGACTTAATCATAACTAAAAATTTAAGCAATTTGATCCACTGAGGTAGGTTAGTTCATCTTGATCAGACCTAGTTTTAGCTTATTTTTCACAAATTTCTCCCTGTGGGGAGCCTTGGTAAAGATTGAGCCACTTGATCTTCGGTCTTACAATCTTACAAAATCCTTCATACAAATAGCTCATTTTTCAACATTGTCCCTCAAAAAATTATACCTCACACCAATGTTCTTTGCCCTCTTGTGCAGCACAGGGTTGTTTGCCATTTTAGAGCACTTGTGTTGTCACACTGGAATAGTGTCAGTGACATATCTAAAATCCTTCAAATGCTATTTTATATAAAGTAATTGAGCATAATATGAAGCTACAGCTACGCATTCAAGTTCTGTCGTAGATAGAGCAACTGAATTTTGCTTTTTAGAACCCCATGAAATGAGAGAATAATCGAGGAAATGAGTCATTCTAGATGTACTTTTTCTATCCACCAAGTAACCAACATAGTCATTATCAACATACCTAATTAAATTAAAAATAACTCCAAAAGGATAGAATAGGACCAAGTCCTCTATTCCTTTTAGATATCTGGGAATTTTTTTTGGCAGCTTTTAAGTGGGACTTCTTTGGACAAGCTTGAAATCTGACACATATACCCACACTGAACATAATATCAGGCCTGTGAGTAATAAGATATAGTAAAGATCCAATAATTCCTCTGTACACGATCATATTTATAGAGGAAACAGGTTCATCAATATCCATCTTAAAGCTAGTTCCAATGAGGGTAACAATAGGCTTGGCATCCCCCATGTTTAATTTCTTTAGCAACTCTTTCATATAATTTTCTTAACAAACCATGATATCCTAAGATATTTTCTTGATCTGCAGCCCAAGAAAGAAGCTTAATTCACTCATTATGCTCATCTCAAATTCACTTCCAACCAGTTTAGCAAAATCTTGACATAGGAACTCAAAAGTTACTGCAAAAATAATACCATTAATAAATTTTCACAATCAGCAAGTTATTTTCTCTAGATGCCAGAAATAAGGTGCTGTTAAATTTCCCTCTCCTAAAACCATTTTTTAGAATAAATTTTGAAAGTTTTTCATACCATGCTCTAGGAGCCTATTTCATTCCATAGAGATCTTTATGCAATTTCAGCACATGATATGAAAGATCAATATCTTCAAATTCTAATGGTTGATTGACATAAACTTTTATTTTAGATTTTTTATTTAAAAAAAGCACTCTTCACATCCATTGAAAATAACTTGAAACCCATATAAACAACAAAAGCAATTAAAATGTTAATTGCTTACATTCTTGCAAAGGAGCAAAAGTTTCTTCATAGTTAGTTTTTTCTTTCTGATTATATCCATACACAACAAGCGTTGATTTATTTCTAATGATAATGTCATGCTGATCTTGCTTGTTGTTGTACACCCATTTTGTCTAAGAGTTTTATCAGCAGGTTTGGGAATCAAGTGCTAGACTTTGCTTCTTTCAAATTGATTAAGTTCTTCCTACATAGTATTTAACCAGTATCTTTGAAGGATTCCTTGATATTTTAGGATTAATTTAAGATATGAATGCTGAAAAAGCCATAAAGTTCCATGTTTGCATTCCAGATTCTAATACAGAAGTCAGATTCTCAAGAGGGTGAGATGACTTATGATTCTAATTTGATCTTCTTGAAGTTGATTGAGACATGTTGGGACCAGGTCCATGAGAGTCTTGATCTTGAATTCCTTGTTGGGACTAATCAGGGATAAGATCCTGTAAATAAGAATTTGATTTTTTTCCTCCTTTTTCTTCTGCAGCTATGTCATTCTAAATATTTTAACCTTAAGACTCAGCCTTTGCTAAACTATCTCTTTGATAGGAATTAGCTCCTTTGTATCTTTGACATCACTTTCTATAAGATTTTTCATATTTCTCAATTCATCAAAGATGACATGCACACTTTCCTCCTCACATAGGGTCTTTTTATTATAGACCCTATAGGATTTACTAGTTAAGGAGTAGCCTACAAATACTGATTCATCACTTTTGGAATTAAATTTTCCCAACTGATCCTTACTATAATTTAGAACAAAGCACTTGCAATCAAAAGGCCTGAGTAATCAAGTTTGGGCTTTTTATTAAATATTAATTCATAAGAAGTCTTGTTAAGTGTAGGTCTTATTACACATTTGTTAGTAACATAGCATACAGTGTTCACAACTTCTTCTCAAAAACTTTTAGGAAAACCACCATCAATCAGCATAGTTCTAACAATATTAATCAAAGTAATGTAGTTTCTTTCAAATACACCATTTTATTGTGGAGTTCTAAGAGATAAAAAATTATGAATAATTCCCTTTTCAGCGTAAAATTACTCAACTTTAGCATTCCCAAATTCAGTTCCATGATCAGACCATATTCCTGTTATTTTTATGTTCAGATTTACTTGAATTTGTTTAGCAAAGATCAATAAGACTTCATAATAGTCCAAATAAATCTAGAGTATTCATCCACAATGACAAAAACATACCTTTTTCCTCCTCTAATTTGAACTTTAATAGGTCTACAGAAGTCCATGTGCAGCAATTCAAGAGGTCTAGATGTACTTACTTGCTTTTTCTTCTTGAATAAAGACCTGGTTTATTTTTCTATAACACAAGCATCACATATCCTGGAGTCTGAAAACTACAGCTTTGGAACTCCATGGAAAGGTCCTTCGAAACCAACTTGTTAAGTAGAGAAGAGTTTACATGACCCTGTCTTCTGTGCTAAAGATCTGCATTCTATCTTTGAACACTCAAACAAGTCAATTCACTTTTAAAAACTGAGTTGAGATCACCCGTATATATATATTTTTGCATATTTTTGGATTTGAGGATAACTTTTCTAGTTTTCAAACTAGATACAGTACTAATTAGATAAGAACTTTATTTCATTTCCTTTATCACAAATTTGGGACACACTTAGGCTGGATTTATTTTTATTAAGATTCAAACGTCTGAATTTGAATGTATATTTGAATGATTAAGACGTTGTCTTCAAATCTGAAAACTACATGATTAAGACTTTATTTTTCAATATCTAAATAAGCAAAATCTATTGATTTGCATATATAATAAAAATGTAATTCAAATAAAAAATAACTCTATAGTAGAAAAATATTAAATTTAATACAGTAAAATTATTATTTTATTGAAAAAAATATTTATATTTATTAGTGATAATGAAAATGATTTGTAATGGCAGTGGTGGTGGTAATGATTTATGTTAGTGATAAGTAATGTTGGTGGTGATAGTTGTGATGGTAGAGATATTTGATATTGTAGTGACTGCTATGATGGTGGTGATTGGTAGTGGTGGTGGTAGTGATGTGAAGTTGGTTGATGTTAGTAGTTGGAGTTGTTGATTGTGATAGGTTAAAAATGAATGCATGATAGTTGACAATGTGTTGGTGGTAGTTGGAGATATTGTTAGCTATGATAATGGAGGTAATTATTAGTAGAGATATATTGTAGTGATGATGGTGGTTGAAGCGATGGTAAAGGTGGCGACACCGATAACAATGGTGGTGGTGGTGGTGGTGGCAGAAAAATGTGTGGATAATGATGATTGTGTGTTAATGGTAGTTAGTGTTGGCGCCAATTGTGATAGATGAGTTGGTTAGTAGTTTGGATTAGCTGATAGTGGTTGATGAAGGTGGTGGTGGTGGTGGTGTCAGCATTGATGTTGACATTGATGATGTTGATAACAGCAAATAGAATTAAAATATTAGAGGTGGCAGATATGGAGGCAGCTGAAAATAGTGGTTAGTAGCAATCATGATTGAGAATGGTAGTTATAATGATGGAGGTGGTTGGTGGTGGTGGTTGGTGACTAGGTGGGGTTGATAATGGTGGTGGTGATAGAGGTGGTTATTGGTAGTGACTGATGATTATGGATAGAGTGGTGGTGAATATTATCCAATACAAGAATACCTTTTAATGATTAAGACTTAGCTCCAGATCTGAATGATTAAGACCTATTTAGACCTATTAAGAGCTAAAATCTTAATGAAAAATAAATGCACTTAATGGTCTGAAGTCTGAATCATTCAGATTTAGACCTCTATTAAGTACAAACAAGTGAGGCCTTGGTAAGCTGTACTTTAAACAACTCACATAATACACATCTTCAATAGCATGATTTAAGGACTTTGTAATCTTCCCAAAACCAAGAAATAACTTTTCTTACCTTTTCCAAAAGAGACCCCTCTACCTTGAGGTGCCTTGAGTGAGAAAAAAAATAGTCAGTTCTTCCAATCATGTGTTTAGAGCATTCACTATCCATGAACCAACTTTGATTGTTTTGTTTTACGCCCACCTACATTCATAGATTATTTGTTAAATTTCGGAACCCATTTGAGTTTGAGTTCCCAATTGGGAGATAAAAGAGTAATTACATCTTTCTTGGTCCAGCCAGGCAGTCTATCATTCCTGAATTTTGTCAAAGGAACAGGCCCCATTTAACTGACTGTATCAGTTGAACATACTTATCAGCTTTCATCTTAGCTCTAAGCCTTGCTTGACTGTCATTCTTTTTGTGACTAATTCTTCCACAATAGGCCACGGGAACATACTTGCTTTGAGATGTGGGAAAAGTATTACCGTGTTTACTGCTAAAACCTCTACCATTATTTATTTCTTGACTAGTCAGATTAGAAATGATCTATGAGGAAGTAATCTATTTTAGAGACTTGCTGAGATTTTCTCTTATCCAGGGCAGGTCCCTTTCTAATCCATAATTTTTCTCTAAAGCTGACCTGAGAAGCTTCTGAGACTTGTTCAGCTTCTCCTCAAGTGCAAGTTGAAGACTACTAGCCTTCTTTATTCCTTTACAGTCAAATTCAACTAATCTCCTCAGTTTTTCCAACATCTCTTTATTTTAAGAATTTAATCTTAAAGAATGTTCTCCTAGCTTAGATAACTGAATAGTTGTAGATAATTTTTCATATTCTATATTGTCTACCTTTTCTTCATGAAGATCCTTCTCAACATTGAGCTCACATAGAGAGTAAATTAAGACATTTGCAAGTTTTCTTACCTTCTTAGAAGTGTAATCACACAGAGATTCTTCTTAATGTTAAAAGGATTTACCTCTTCTTCTTCATCATCTGATCTGACCATGACAGTAATAAGAGAATTGTAGGTGGTTTTACCATCTTCTACAACCAACATAGAGGCATCATCATACTTGTATGATTCATCTGAATCACTTGATAAGTCTCCTCAGGCAGCTAAGTCTTGCTTTAATATATAATTTTCTACAGCTTTTCTTCTAGACTTGTCAGGGACCCAGTCCTTTTTCTTTGCTTTTTGTCCTCCTGACTACAAATACTCTTGATAGTCTATTTTGTGCATGGGAAAATCCTTAATTAAATTTCTAGGTTTTCCATATTTGTGACATAGTTCATTTGCACCAGCTGGCCTACTGTTGTTGCCCTTATTTTGAAACTTCCTACTTCTCTTCATATTCCTGATGAACTTTCTGGCTAATTAGGCAACATATTAATCTTCCTCACTAGACTCAAATTTTGAAGCTTTTAAAGCTGAAGATTTCTCCTTTCTAGGATTCTTCTTCTTTTGATCCTGCTGCTTTTTTAGTTCATAATTCTTCGGGTTTTCAATCAACTCATTCATGGTAAGAGTTTTTAAATCTCTAGCTTCAGAAATAACATTAACCTTACTCTTCCATAACTTAGGCAAAACTCTCAATATCTTCCTTACCTGTTTGCTAGGTGGAATAACCTCACTAAGATGGTGTAATTCATTGGTGATAGAGGCAAATTTAGTGTGCATTTCTTAAATGGTTTCACTTTTCTTCATAGAGAAGGATTCAAAATAAGGGGTTAGCATATCCACCTTGGATTCTTTGACTAAACCAGTTCCCTCATGAGTGGTCCTTAGACAGTCCTAAATCTCCTTGGAACTCTCACAAGTAGAAATATAATTATACTCATCATGTCCTATCCAGACCAAGAGCTTCTTAGCCTTGAAATTTTTTCGAATCTTTTTGTGATCCTCATTATTGTATTCCCTTTGAATTTTAGCAACCAGCCTGGTGATTTTTCCTTTCTTAACTTCTTTCATAAGAACATGTGGTCCATCAAGGATCATATCCCATATCTCACTATCTTAAGCCATGATAAATCGTGCATTCTTATCTTCCACCAACCGTAGTATTGACCATTGAATCAAGGTGGTCTGGTGGTTGACTATCCTTCCTCTAGATTTGATGGTGCAGTAACCTAAAGGGTAAATCTATAGATTTCATGTGAATCACCTTTTTTCCCAATATCCACTTTCTTGTTCAGACAAGTGGTGTTCATGGGCTCACTTCTTAAGTTTACAACCAAGAGAAGTCATTATAATGAAGAGAGATTCATGAAATTTAGATAGATGTTAGAAATTAGATGGATTCACAAGCCCAAACATTTCCCTACATCAAGGCTCCCATAACCCTAGTTATGGAAGTTTAGCTACTCATCTCCCTATAAGATATCAAAGACATATTGATGTTCATAAATAGCTTCAAGAGAGTACTTACAAAAGTTACAATATTTTTCTTCTCAATCTTCAATGGAAAAATAAGAAAGTAATAATCAGATCTTAGTTTCTAGCTTCCAATCTCAATGAAAGGTGTTACAATGCTTTCAATAGAGGAGAAAGTATGATAGTCTATCAAAACTTACGAAATAAAACATAATACTTAGTATTTATATGATTCTAGGACTGGGGTTTTAAAATTTAAACTCAGAATTACCGCGTCATGCTCGATGGGTTGGGTGATGGTTCATCACTGAGGCGACGGTCCTTTGACCGGACCATAGCTAGAATTCCAATGATACTGTATTCTATTTCTTAGCGATATGTCGGGTAATGGTTCATCGCAGGGTCGACGGTCCGTCGCCTGGACCATCGCAGAACTTTCAGTGACACTACCTTCTGCTTCTGGGTGACAGTTAGGCCGACGGTTCATTATAGAGTAGATGGTCCATCGCTTGGACATCGCAGGAGTTCCAGTGACACTGCCTTCTACTTTTGGGCAACGATTAGGCCGACGGTCCATCGCATGGTCGACGGTCTATCGCCTAAGTCATCGCTTGTCATTTTTCTCTTGTTTTTTCCAGTTTATCTAAGTTATTCTCCACGCTCAGTTCTTGTCCTGAAAAAACTAAAGTCCAATGTTAAATACAACAATAGTTTCTTGAAAACACATAATTATCCTAAGAAAAAGCCTAAAATGTTCCGTCAAAATCCGGAATATCAACACCCTTAACTTAAGGCAATTGCTTGTACTCATGCAACTTAACACCAAGATGCATATATGAACAACATCATGATGGGCATTTTCCAGTCAAACCAACATAGTTATACAATTATTCAACTGCCCATTCGGCTATGTGATCTCAACACATATGAATCTACTACTGGCATTTACTATAAATCAACATATTCACAACCACAGATACAACACCCCAAATTAAAAAGTAGAACAGGTATAACTCAACGTGCCCTCACAGTCAAAGAAGTCCACCTAACATTATACAATTAAGTCATGGACGAAACTAAGACTCTCACTCTCAAAAAAGAAGTTACAAACATAGTGCATACCCATAAGCTTGCCCTTATTATCTAACATTCCCTCATGATTGACTCAACAAGATTAACAAGGACTTGCTAAGGGTTATAATGAGGTTTTAGGCTTAGTGAGGGTTGATCATTTGGACAAGTGACTTAAAGTACAAAACTTCACTCTCTTTATCCTTTTTGGTGTCTATTCACCTGGATTACAGTTCCTCTCACTTATTCATAATCTTTATTATCCATTCGCGCCCTTACCATAACCCAGTTTTTTTTAGAATAACAGCAGCATCAGCCACCCTTAATTTAAGCTAATGCTGTTAGTTGAGGTGCACAATATCTATTTACACATCTAACTAGACCAGTGCCGGATGCCACCTCTCAAATCAACTTCAACTCGCCTTCCTAGGTCGCTAACAATTCAATAGTAGCCAACCTAAGCTTAGGTAATTTGCCTAAGTTGAAGTGCATAATGTCCAAAATAGTACTAGGGCCAAAGCTAAGTGTTAACACCTTCTAGAGAGTGAATAAAACATATTTGGACAGAACAAACACTAATAAATCTTAACCGGGCTTACAAAGGCAACAAAAATTTTTTGGTGGGTCATTATTTTGGCTAAGTGGACTAATAAAAAAAAGAGGCATACTATTCTATCTTATTGGGTCAAACACACAACAACATCCAATGAACCAGGCAAGTTCTAGGTGTAACACTTATGCAAGAACTATGCAAATACTCACACACACAAGCACTGAGTTAATTCCTATCCTACTAACTCTTGGTATTCATATCACATAGCTATGCTTTCCTTCACCTTACATTCTAATGCCAGTTTTAGAGTCACAAATAGTTGCACAACACTTTACCACATGGTAATAAGAAATGATTATACAAAAATTCAAAATACTTTGCCACAATCACTTATCATCCATATATACACAATGAAACCAACAGAATAGAAAATTACTTATATAAATAATCACTTGATGATATTTACAGCACATCACATGAAAATAAAAATACAAACTAGACATGTTGATTCTCATAGATAAAACATGAGGGAAAAGAACATTGGCACCAAACCCCCCCCCCCCCATGGTACAAGTATCCCACCCCCAAAAAATGATGCAATATCCTTAATGCATACAAAGTAAGAATAAAGGAAGGAAAATACTTGTACAGCCTCTCAGTCAGATGAGGTGCCAGTCAAATGGTCTAAGCTGCTTTAGCCTCGTCTTCAATAACATTGACCCTTATGGTAGCAGGGGTCCTCACAACAACATCCTCCGAAATTGTAGGGATCTCATGGTGAATAGGGTCATAAATTAGCCTCCTAGTTAGGGCCAAACTGGTGGACACTCCAGCCGCTTCATCTTTTTCTCTCTTCCTTCTTCTCTCCTCATCTCTTCTTGATCTTCTGCTGGCTTTCCTCATATCATGTTACTCTCGTTCCTTCGATGTCATTGCTTTCCTTCTTTTTCTCTTTTCAGCTTTTTTTCAGCATACTCATCTACCTGCTTCTTACCTTTATCTTTCATTGGTCTTCCCATCAAATCGACTATTTCCTCATCATCATCACTCATAACTAGGGTCCGATCAAAAACTGGCTTCTAAGACTGCCTACCCTTCAACTCTACTATATCTTCTTGGGCTTATCTAAACTCCACCATAAATTTGGCTAAATCTAAAATGGACATGGCATCCATATTCTTATTGATTCGCTCCTCTATATTATCCATTCTTAGCTGAATATTCCTAAAAGAATGTACTGCTTACTCTATAATTCTTTCCACGAAAGGTTTGAAATCCTCCCCCCATATAGCTAACTGTTTTTCGAACCTATTCTAGGCTTGAATCAACTTCACAAAGTTCTCTTGGTTCATCCTATATTCAAAATATTGGGGCGGGACTGATGCAGTATCTACAGTCCCACCTATAGGCATCAAAGCTGGCACATACGTAACAAGAGGTAATGGCATACCTGAAGGAACCTCTGATGATTCAGGAACTAGTGCTGACTGAGTCTGATGGGATGGAGGTCTGTTGACTCTCATATCAAACCTTGAGTCATCCTTTATCTTCTTAATATTTTGTTTGCACATTACCCGCACCTCATTATCAATTCTGTTGATCAAAAGGAGGTTTGCCCGCCTGTACAAATCTGTGATAAGACATGGAAGTGGTAGTGTAGTTTTAGTTTTGTGAGCATGGGTAAACAATTCATCGACAATGATGTGGCCAAAATCTACTGTCAATCCTTCAATCAATGCGGCAACAATTACAGCTCTATTGATTTCTAAGTGGTCATCACCGCCTATTGGCATCAGCCTCAGTCTCATAATTTCCCACCAAAACTTGGCCTAGCCCTAAATCTTAGGGACAACTTAGATATTCGTTCATGGGGGTTGTGTAACCACGCTGGCTCACCTTCCTCTGTCAATATTCTGGACAGCCAAGGCCTTTGCTTGGTCGCCGTGAACAATCGATGCTCCAAATATGGTATTACACCCAGTATCTGATATTCGGACCAAACAAGAATCTATTCAATGTACACTCTGAGATATCTATGTTGACTCCACGCACAGGAACTGTGTGTAGATTGTTTTTGTCATTAACTGATGCACCTGGGGGACAGTCCTTCTCCAGCAATGCCAAGTAGTTGGTGAAAAACTCACGCACTAGATTCGGTTGATAGGTTCCAAGTGGCCTACTCATCCATGCCAACTCATATTCTTTTAATCGGCGCTCAAGTTATGGATACTCATGCAGTGTTGTTGTCATAATCTGATGCTCCCAAAAGATAGGCTATTTTACTTCCAACCTATCTGTTCTCTCGAGCCTTTATAGAAATGATCCTGGGAGTCTTTAACCTACCACTTGATAGCCTCCTGTAGTTGTGGGTCCTTGCTTCGAACTATGTTAGGGTCCTTCTGTTCTAGAACATCCTCTTAGACGGGGTTAGATATTAGAACCCCTTCATCAATTGGGTTTGAGCTAGAGCTATTATTGCTACTGCTTTCTCCCTCCTCTTCAGATTGGGAGGATGAAGAAATCACCTGACATCTTTGCCGGGTGTTGTGTATCGGTGCGTTCGAACCCTATGATGGCTCTTGCCTGGATCTTTGTCCTCTACCCCTGCCTCTGCATTTATTAGTTTACAAACTCAAATAAGAAGAAAGAAAAAATTTTTACCAGCGATAGATTGTGTGATGATCCATCGGGTCTGCGACGGTCCGTTGACCCCAACCATCGGGTCGATTCCAGTAGCTTAAATTCTAGGGTAGTTGCAACGGCTTCCAGCGATGGTTCATCAGGGTTCCGATGGTCTGTTGCACAAACCGTCGCCTGTACTTTTCCAATCTGAGCCTCATTTTGGCATTTTGTCGAACACCTGGCATGCACTCATTTTAAACACGATTTTCATGACATTTATGTCAATAATACATCCTAAATTTTACCATTTTTGGTTCATGGGCTACTCAGACTTCACCCAGGGCAGTATTTATCGGGTTTTGACTTAATTCAAACCCACACAGCATCAATAAGAGAAGAGAGAATTTTTTAAATATTATTGCCTTCACCTACTTTATTTGTTCCTCATGTTGAAGAAAATAGAGAGTAATGGAGAGATCATACCTTAGTAATGAAGTACTTTGTCACTACTCTAACTTGCAAACTGAACACAGAACAACTGATGGACCTTTGCTTTTGTGAAAGACTTTGTTTTGCTTGTGACGGAAAGATAAAAAGAAGAAATGGAGTTTAAATAGATGGGAAAAGGAAGAGGAGAGGTTTTAGAAGAGAATGAAAAGACTCAGGTACGTTGAATTCATAGAAAATAAACAGTCTCAGGCACTTGAATAGTTGGAGCATTAATTAATCACTATAAATTATCCATTAAAAACCGTTTGTGTCAGATAAGGATGAAACATTCAGCAATTAAAATTGATTCGAACCAACCCTCTTAGCTAGGGTTAAGTGCGATGGTTCAAGGAAAGGTCCATCGCAGGTGCAACGTTTCATCAGATGACTCGTCGCCCCTTTCCAGTAACCTTATTTTGCCACTCTTTGGCGATGGTTGGACGGATGATCCGTCGAGCTTGCAACGGTCCCTCAGTCAATCAATTGCTACTTTCCAGTAACCTAGTTTGTAGTATTTGTTATGATAGTTCCCAATGATGGCCCATCAATGCAGCGATAGTCCGTCGATTGGTCCGTTGGTTACCCCCAACTCTTTCAGCTTTTGGTTTCCTGCACTGTCATACCAGCATACATACACAAACCCTTTAGCTTGCACAAAACAACCAAATAACTTAAACTAATTCTTTACAACAACACAATGCAGGTTGCCTCCCACTAGCGCCTGATTTATTATCGCAGCACGACTCAATTATCTTGATTACTTAAACTTCATCGAGATAAATGGTAGTCATACTCTTTATCGAGTCCATTAGACTGATATATAGTTTCACACACTGCCCATTAACCTTGAAGACACTTTCGTCTTTATTTTTAAGTTCCACTACTCCAGACGAGTAGACTTGGTTAACTTTAAATGGGCCAGACCATTTGGATTTGATCTTACCTAGAAAAAGCTTGAGTCTGGAGTTAAAGAGAAGCACCAAGTCACCTTTCTAAAAATCCCGCTTTTTAATTTTGCGGTCATGGTATTTCTTCATTCTTTCCTTATATAGATCAGAACTTTTATAAGCTTCGAGATGGAACTCATCCATCTCATTCAGCTGCCTCAGTCTCATCTCAGCTGCCTTATTCTACTTCAGGTTAAGCTGCCTTAGTGCACACAACTCTTTATGCTCCAGCTTAATCAGAAAATGACACGCCATGCCATAAATAATTGGTATGGTGACATGCCAATAGGTGTCTTGAAAGCTGTTCGATATGCCCATAAGGCATCGTCCAGCTTCCTAGACTAATCTTTCCTGCTAGCATTTACAGTCTTGGCAAGGATAGCCTTGATTTCCTGATTTGAAATTTCCACTTGCCCACTAGTCTGTGGGTGGTATGGAGTAGCCACCTTATGTTGCTTAACTCCATATTTTGCCAAGGAAGCTCTGATCATTTTGTTACAAAAGTGTCATACTCTATCACTTATGATGGTACGTGGTACCCCAAAGCGAGAGAAGATATTTCTCATTAAGAATGCAATAACCCGTTTTCCTTCATTATCCGCCAAAGCCACTGCCTCGACCCAGTTTGACACGTAGTCAATGACGACTAATATGTACTTCATCCCAAATGAGCTCACGAACGGACCCATGAATTCAATGCACCATACATCAAATAACTCTACCTCCAGCATTTTAGACATTGGCATCTCATGGTGTTTTAAGACAGAACCTTGCCTTTAACATTGGTCATACCTCTTCACGAACTTGTACGTATCCTTGAACAAGGTAGGCCAATAGTAGCCGCTCTAAAGCACTTTTCTTACAGTCCGATCACCTGCATGGTGAACTACAACTAGGGAAGCATGAATCGCTTCCAGTATACTCAACATATCTACTTCTAGGATGCACCGCCTAATAATGTCATCCACACACCGCCAAAATAGATACGGCTCATTCCAGAAATAATGTGTCACATCATGGAGAAAGTTTTTCCTTTGATGAAAGGAAAAATTCTCCAGCATTACTTCACTTACCACATAGTTCATGAAGTCAGCATACCAAGGTACTTTTTTAAGCACTACAGCTAATATTTTCTCATCCAAAAAAGAATCATCAATTTCTAGCTCATCTTTGACTGCATGCTCGCCTTCGAGTCTGGATAGGTGATCTGCTACCTGATTCTCACATCCCTTTCGACCCTAGACTTTGAAGTCAAATTCCTAAAGTAACAATACCCACAGGACCAACCTTGGGTTAGCATCCTTCTTCGCCATTAAGTACCTCAAGCCAGAGTGGTCAGTGTGCACTACTACTTTGGTACCTAACAAATATTCCCGAAACTTCTCAAAAGCATACAAAACTGCTAGAAGTTCCTATTCAGTCATAGTAAAACTCTTTTGAGCCCCATTTAGGACCTTGCTTACATAATATATAGGATAAAACGTCTTCTCTTTCTTTTGGCCAAGAACAGATCCAAGTGCCACTCTACTGGCATCACACATAATCTCAAACGGCTTCGTCCAATCAAGAGCAATAATAATTGGAGCATCTACTAGTTTCAGCTTAAGGCATTCAAAAGCCTTACATCAGTCATCATCAAAAGTGAACTTAGCCTCCTTCTCCAGAAGTTTGCAAAACTGGTTTGCAATCTTTGAGAAGTTCTTTATGAATCTGTGGTAGAACCCTGCATAATTGAGAAAGCTACGTACCCATTTGATTAAGATAGGGGGAGGTAATTTCTTTGCCTTATCTACCTCAATGCCTTTTATAGAAATTTTGCGACCAAGAATAATGCCCTGCTTCACCATAAAGTGGTATTTTTCCAATTTAAGGACAAGGTTGAACTCTTCACACCGCTGTAACGCCCGACTAAGATTCAGCAAGCAGAGCTCAAAAGAATCACCGACCACCAAGAAGTATTCCATAAAAACCTCTAAGGTGTCTTCAACCATATAAAAAAACATCAACAACATGCATGGCTGAAAAGTGGCGGGTGTATTACACAAAACCAAAGGAATCCTCTTAAGAGAAAATGTACCATATGGGCACGTGAATGTCATATTTTCTTGATATTCAGGAGCAATAGAAATTAGGTTGTAACTAGAGTACCCGTCTAAGAGACAGTACCAACCCCTTCTCGCCAGCCGATCAAGCATCTGATCCATGAAAGGCATTGTGAAGTGGTCCTTCAGTGTCCACAAGTTAAATTTTCTGTAATCCATACACACCCTCTACCTATTGACAGGCTTGAGTGGGATCAACTTATTTTTCTCATTAGCCACAACTATCATGTCCCCTTTCTTGGACATGCACTGAATGGGACTCACCCACTCACTATCTGGAATGGGATATACCACCCCGATGTCCAGCCACTTGATGATTTCTTTCTTCACCACCTCTTGCATAGGTAGGTTTAGATAATGTTGGTGCTCAATAGTCGGGACACAATCCCCCTCTAGCTGAATCTTATGTGTACATATACCAGGAGAAATGCTGATGATATCTGCAATCGTCCAACCAATAGCTCTCTTATATCTCTTAATAATAGAGGTGAGGGGTTCCACCTATTGCTCACCCAGATCAGCCGCAATAATAACAGGTAGTGTATTCCCTCTGCCCAAGAACACATACCTCAAATAGTCGGACAATTTTTCAAGTCCAAGTCCAACTTCCTGGGTGCATATGAATAAGACCCCATGCATGTTAAGGCACACAAAGTCTCCTCATAATCTTCGATACCGTCATAATAAAAATTCATCAATACAGCGGATAAAGTCTCCATAACAAATTTTTCTTCTATAGGCACTTCCTTCTCCTCCTCATTATAGATATCCACAATAGAGAATACATTCATATCTTTATGCTGTTTTATGGACTGGCATACATCGAATCAAACTACCTTATCATTCAGCCTGAACACTAGCTCATTTGCCCTTAAATCAATAAGTACACTCCCAGTTGCAAGGAAAGGTCGACCCAAGATTATGGGCACCTTAAAATCCACCTTGCAATCAAGAATGACAAAATCAGCAGGAAATATAAAACTGTCCACCTTTACTAATAAGTCATATAGAATCCCCACGGGCCGCTTCACAGACCTGTCCACCATAACTAGTCTCATATTTGTGGGAGTAGGATCCCCCAAACCCAATTTCTTATACACAGCAAGTGGTATCAAATTTATACTAGCTCCCAAAACACATAGAGCTTTTGCAAAATCAAGAGGCCCAATAGTGCACAGGATGGTAAATGCTCCCAGGTCTGCCTTTTTCTGTACTAAAAACCTTATGGGATAGCACCACAATGATGGAGATTGTCCACCAGGTCATATCTAACCATCCACTTCTTCGTGACAAGGTCTTTCATGAACTTTGCATACTCGGGTATTTGTTCCAATGCCTCTACCAATGGAAAAGTGATCATCAATTGCTTAAGCATGGCCATAAATTTGCCAAACTTTGTGTCGTTGACCTTCTTCTTCAATCGTTAGGGAAATAGAGGAGGTGGTTTTGGGAAAGTAGTAACCACCACTTTAGCCTCCTTTTCTTTGCTCTTCTCCAACTCATCAACCTGCTGATGGTTAAATGATGTATCATCAATAACCTCATCTAGTTTCTCAGACTCCACTGGATGATTAATTTCTACTTTTTCAACATCATCTACCATAATATAAACCACAGGCTTGCCCACAGGAGGGCTTGCTAATACCTTACCACTCCTAGTAGTAACTGCCATACACGAACTATCTTTCCTAGGATTCTAAACTGTGTCAGTTGGTAGGGTTCCACTCTTCCTCTGATTGAATGCAGCAGATAGTTAGTTCATCTGTTTCTCCAACTATTTTATCAAACTAGAGTGTGAATTAACCAACTGGTTCATCGAGGATAAATCACTTTTTATCTCAGCCACCCCAGTATTGGTTGCTTCTACTCCCTTCAATAACTTATCCATCATACCCTCCACGGGCATCTTTCCCAAACTAGTTGTAGCAGCCTCTCAGTTTCCAGGAGGAACATACAACCCACTCCTGTCATTCTTATTCTTCCAATTACCTTGGTCACGATCCTTATAACCAAATTTTTCATAATAGTTTCGACCTTGGTTTCCTTGTCCACCCCCTTGAAAACCCCCTTGATTGTTCAAGTAATTGGCTTCCTCCTCAAAATTAGACTCAGTCCTTCTTTGTGATACTACAGCTTTAACCTTCTCTGTCTTTCCCAATAATAAGTGCTTAGTGAGAAGATTCATCTACATTTTCATGTGAGCCATGTCCTTGTCATATTCTTTCTTTCTCTACCTCTGCTCTGTGGTCATGCTAATAGATACATTAGAGCTTTCTACTGTAGACTCCCTGGTATGTCAAGATCTACTTTGTTTCATCATACGATTAAGAATCCCAACTGCTTCAGGAAAAGTGAGATCCATTAATGCCCCACCTGCAGCATTATCCACTACTGGCTTTATCACAGAGTTCAAGGCTCGATATAAGATCTCCATCAGATAGATGTTAGTCATCTAATGATTTGGACACTACATAAGCTTCTTCTTGAACCTCTCCCAAGTCTCATGGAGAGCCTCAGTTGGAAACTGTCTGAAGTTTTTGATCTTATCTCTCAACTGTGCTCTCTTGGACGGTAGAAAGAACCTTTCTAGAAACGCGTCTGTTAGTTGCCTCCAGGTAGTAATAGAGTAGGGAGTTAGCCCATTCAATTATAAAGTTGCCTCCCCAAATAGAGATAAAGGAAACAGCAACAATCGAATAGCATTTTTCCCAACTCTTGGGTTGTTAAATGATTTTCATTTCATGATAAAATTAACTAAATATATATTTGGGTCATCACCCACAAGTCCACCGAACAGCCCTTTGAGATGCAATAACTAGATCATAGTGCTTGTGATATTAAGCTTGGCTTTGGGTACTAAGGGTAGAGGAATAATATCCCCTATTGCACCATCTCCATCCAAGTCATCATCATTATCTTCTAGATTAAATTAGATGGCCTAGCATTCTGGTCTCACCCTAACATGGCAATTTTTGTTGACATTCCTATTTGTCGGTGCAGGCACATTGTCTGAACGCCTCGGGTTGACCAGATTTAATAAATCATCATCACCCACATCATCATTATCTAGGTTTAGTTCCCAATCTGCATTTCCCGTATTCTATCAGTTTACTTGTGCAGCTGCCAAGTAGCTAGTCTAGCCTTTTCTTGCTAAGCAGCTACTCTCTCTAGGTCATGTTGACCATCTATTCTACCAATGAGTTTAGGTTCCGGATAAATAGGTAATAAAGATTCACCTGATATTCGTGTACTTGGCATACAAGATGATCAACCTACACAAAACATAAAACAACAAATAAAAAGTAAAATTTGGGAAACTTTGACCAAAGGTCAATTAACAATCACAAATTTATTTGACAACCGTATTCCCAGGAAATGGTGCTAAAATTGATATTCCCAAATTATAACTTTCGTACAAAGTTGTAAGAAGTCATTGTCAAATATAGAACCCAACAAAGGTTGGGGTTGAATCCCACAGGGAATACTTATGCAAATAAGTTGATTCTTAATTGACTGTTGATCTAAGGTTCCGGAATAAGGGTTTTTTTTAATGTATTAATACTATTCTTTCATTCTTGTATCACACATAGGTCCAGCTAATGAGAGTTAATATGAGTATAATTTCACTGAGAATGAGTTAACTAGGGTTATGCTCACCAAGATGTTCGAACAGTTAGGGTTGTGAATTTTTGCTTTATTTCAAACTTATAATTTCAATTGTAAGAAATATTGAATTTTAAGACTTACCCACTTGTTTCTCAACCTAATGGGTATTTCACCCTTCACTTCTTTCGAACTTAAGGAATTCATGTATTATTCAATAGAATTCTCTTAAGGGTTGATCTCATTAGGGCATTAACCCTTAACCCAAAGGGTAAATCTATGGACTTCATGTGAATTACCTCTTTTCCCAACATCCACTTTCTTATTCAGACAAGTGGTGTTCATGGGCTTACTTCTCAAGTTTGCAACCAAGAGATGTCATTATAATGAAGAGAGATTTATCTAATTTAGATAGATGTTAGAAATCAGATGGATTCACAACCCCTACATCAAGGCTCCCATAACCCTAGTTATTGGAGTTTAGCTGCTCATCTCCATATAAGATATCAAAGAGATATTGATGTTCATAAATAGCTTCAAGAGAGTACTTACAAAAGTTGCAATATTGTTCTTCTCAATCTTCAGTGGAAAAATATGGAAGTAATAATCAGATCTTAGTTTCTAGCTTCCAATCTCAAAGAAAGGTGTTACAATGCTCTCAATAGAGGAGAAAGTTTGATAGTCTGTCAAAACTTACGAAATAAAACATAATACTTAGTATTTATATGATTCCAGGACTGGGGTTTTAAAATTTAAACTCGGAATTATTACATCATGCTCGACAGGTCGAGCGATGGTTTGTCGCTGAGGCGACGGTCCATCGCTAGAGTTCCAGTGATACTGTATTCTATTTTTTGGCGACGGGTCGGATGACGATTTGTCGTAGGGTCGATGTTCTGTTGCCTAGACCATCGCGGGACTTCTAGTGACACTTTCTTCTGCTTATGGGTGACGGTTAGGCCAATGGTTCATCGCAGGATAGACGGTCCGTCGCCTGGACCGTCATGGGAATTCCAGTGACACTGCCTTCTACTTCTACGTGACGGTTAGGCCGATGTTCGATTACGTAAGTCATCACTTGTCATTTTTGTCTTGTTTTGCCCAGTTTATCCAAGTCATTCGCAACGTTCAGTTCTTGTCCTGAAAACACTAAAGACCAATGTTAAATACAACAATAGTTGCTGAAAACACACAATTATCCTAAGAAAAGGGCCTAAAGTATTCCGTCAAAAGCCGAAACATCAGCAGACATAATCAAGGATCCACTCTAGGAGTTAACATTTTAGAGTACACCACTCTGATACCAATTATTGAATCATAAGGGTTTACCACCACCAAGGGACTAGGTCCTTAAGAAGTAATAAGTAATAGTAAAACAAGAATACAAAGTAAATGCTTAAAGTAAATTGACACACATAATTTTAACGTGGAAACCTCTTTGCTCAAGGGAAGAAAACCACTACCTGTCCTCACAGGCTTTCACAAGCTCTACTATAATTAATCAACTCTGATTATAGACTTCAACTGAATTTAACTCTAAAACCAAAGATTGCAATACCTCTATGAAAAACCTACTCCAAAACACTCTACCTCACATCTCACACAATCAACTAACTCTAGCAACTATCCTTAGGTAACTCTAACTAAGAAAGATCAAACAAAAATCAGAAGAAGTTTTTGCTCACAACCTTGGGGTAAATCAGTTTCTAGAACATGACTCAATAAAAGAAAAACTAAAGAACAACGAAATTCCAAGATCTTAAGCCTAAGGGTTTTTACTGCCTTCACAAAAATATCAGATGCAAAAATTGAATTCCAAGGTTTCTTCCATTTATTTATATGGCAGTGTAGGAATTATGGCTGGTTTTGATTGGATCAGGCATCCATTATTGTACACTATGCACCTGCACAATAATTATGCTACAGGACAAAATTGTGCAGAGTGCGACAGTGTAAAACTATCCTTCAGAAAAACATATAACGAACTTAGTCCCTGAGTGTTTCATACTCATCATCAAAACATAGAACAACAATGTTTATCTATTTTCATTAGTTATAATGAGATTACTAGAGCATGATCTTTGTTATTTTTACTTGTCCATTATTGAACAATAAATAATATAGCAATAAATTTAAACATCTATGTATATTACTGTTATAAACAAGTGGAAATGAATGGAGAGAATGCAAAATGTCTTTTATTTCCCACCCTTTGAGAGTTTGGGTTTGGTGATGAGGTTGAGGACCATTTTTAACCACAAGCTAAGGATAGATTAACTTTAGTTGGAAAATTCATTTCGAGATTAGTTATCTTACTTTTAAGGGAGGACAATAATACAATCCATATTGCCTCTGGAGCTTTAGATATGATGATTATGGATCTCGAGGTGTTTGACGATTACTTGGTGCTATCAAAAGTTCTTAATTAGTTTAATATTACCTATAGAAAGAATTAAGGGACATTTAAGAGGCCAAAGTAATGCGAGACGGGGCTAGAAAGCCCCCAAAAGAGGACGTGCACCCCATCGGATATGGAGGTGCACCCAACCTACTCCAAATCTGTAAGAGTAGGTCAAAGTAGCCTCTCATGATCTAGATATATGCCCCATGTGTGCCTAAGATGCTTAAGCGGATGCCAAGTGGGCTACTATGTTTTGTTCTTTCCAAATAGGTCACTTTTGGACCGAATTGGGTAATAATTAGCCCTAGAATATAAATAGGATCTCTCCCTTCATTTTAGCTTAGATTTTGATGATTATGAATAGATAATCTTGTGAGAGTGTAACGCAAACTTGGTTTAGCTTATGTTGAAACCTTGTTTAGAATTGTGGGTTGCTTGAGAATCCCATTCCCTTGAGGTCTGTGTAAGAGTTGTTCTTTGTGTGACATTGAATAGTGGGTTAGGGGTTTAATATATGCTTAGTTTGTTATTCATTCTTTCATTGTATCTATCTATTACTTATTTATCATCTATTATTTATCTTTTTATTTATGTATCATAGTTTAATTTTTTGATTTTATAGTTTGTTCTTCTATCATTTGGTATCAGAGTTGAGCTTGATTTCATTCCCACGAAGTCAATCTTGGATTTGTTATCTTAGAAAAATTGAAAATCTTCAAGAAAATTTTACTATTCACATTTTTAGTCTTAGGTCAATTTTTAAATTTTTTATTTTTGTATTTTTCTTGTGTTTTTAGTGTTATGTTTATGTTCTCTAACACTATAGGAGTCTAGAAATTAAATTTGAGCTAAATCGGAGCTAATTTGAGCTTTACCATTGTTGAGAGCTTGAACTTAAAAGAAAATTGAAATGGGTCAAAAAAAATATGAAAAATTCTGAAGAATTTGATCAAATTGATATTTGGAATGATTTTAGAATGTTGAAAAGTGCTTAGATTCAAAATTTCATCTCATTCCGAGCTAAGGAGAAAAAGTTAGAAAGATTGGTGTTCTTAGAGAAATTGCTATCTTCAAGTTGAAAAATTCAGCAAAAGTGCTTGTTTAATCCAAAAAAAGGAAGAAATAGAGTGAAAAATTATTTTTACTAAAGCATCTACAAATATTCCAAGGATATTCCATGAGAAGAGTACAAAAGGGGGATCATTAAAAGGGCATTTCGGCCATTTCAAAAAGTAAGGGGCGACCAACTTGCCTTGGATTTGCGTTGTAGGTACGCCTGTTCTACTCCAAACCTATGGTCGTACCTCAAACCAGTAGTTCAAGGCCTTTCTGCATCCAGGGTGTGCTTGAGATGCGCACCACCTGCTAGAGCAGGTCCCCAATGCAGATCAAGCCCATTTCAATGAATATCAAGCCTCCAAATACATTTCAAACTTTTTGATTCCATTTTGCTCAAGGTTTAATTCTTTAGTTTCATTTTCTTGATTCTTAAACTACTCATCAACTAGTAATTCATCTACTAAGTTGATTGATTAGTTATTGAGTCTTATTTCTTTCATCATTTTATTTCTTTCAAGCTTTTCTCTTTTCAAATTCATTGTTAGTTCTTGATTTAAGTTTGTACATTATTTTGTTTATTTGAGTCTTTCAAATAAGAATCCATTTCTACCTCAAGCCACAATTGGTACCAAGCATTCTCATTGAAATATAAACAATCTATCAATGCTTGCAATGCCAATTAAGAGACAAAACAAAGGTGTGAACTTTGAGAGCTTGAGAGGTTGATTTCATAAATTAACTTGCTTGTTTTTGTTTTTTGTATAGTAATTCTCTTCTTAGGAACTATGGCATCGGTAAAAATAACTATGAAAGATTTAATGGCGACCATAATGGGTGTGAAACAAGATGTAAATAAATTGTGTAGGGGGATGGATAACATAATAGATTGTCTAAACTTCCCTAACTCAACCCTTTCCAATCAACCCACACTTTCAAACTTCCTCAAGTAGACATGCTTAAAGTGCATTCCCTAAACTATCCCAAACTCTACTAAATCAAAGTCAATCTAATTAAGTTGAGGATGTTAAGGAAGATAAAGCTAAGGAAGAAGAGAAAAATTTGGCTCAAGAATGAGAGTTGTATGAATATGTTAAGCCAAGTATTGAATCGAATGAGGTAGACAAGGAACACTTGGTGATGGAAATTGTCAAACCCAAACCCTTACTACATTCTAACTATGGAACTAGCATTTTTCCTAGTACCCATACTTCTCTCTTGTAAGTTCATGAGAATAAGTTTGAAGACCTAGATGAGTTCTTATTGAAGGATTGATGAGGACTTGGATCAAAGGAAGAACCTAATCAAACTCCTATGGGTCGATGAATACTTTATGATAAAGGGTGAAGCATCTAACCCCATGGATCAAAAGAAGGAGTTACCTACCAAGGAAATTCCTAAAAAGAGTCAAAGGGATCAAGCCTATCGGTCCAAGTTAATGCATGAAAACAGAGGTCCTTGTAAAACACTTATGGAAGACAAGAGAACAAGTGCAAGGAATTGCTTCCAAGGTATGTGCCTACCACTTCCTATTCCTAGTAACCTTTGGAGGCACGATGATATTTTTCTCATATTGTATAGACCCTTGAAATTGATTAATATCATGTCACACCATGAAAATATTAGTCTCTTCAAGATTCATTTATGGTGTTTGTCTTTGGCGCTTGAATTGTATGGGTTTTGCAATCTAAATTCCCAATCTATTTATTGCCTTAGGAAGAGTCCTTGGTGTGTAATTGATATACAACTTGTGTTTCCTAATCCTTGTTACACTTGTGTGCTTGGACAAGTTGAAGTAATAGGAAGGACTTTTAGGAGCATGCTAATTTCCATGAAAAGAAGTCACCCAACTTCTTGGATATACCTTTTTTTTGGAGTTAATTGATTTCTCACGGACTCCCTAATTTCTCTAACAGCATGATTCCATTGGCGAATTCACTTCTTGTGGGAGGTTGCTTGAAGAAAAAAGATGTAATGTGGTTCAATTGTCTCGTCTCATCTTATTGTAAACTCATGTTTGAGGGTAATTTAGATAAAAATGGTGTCCTTAACTCTTTTGTTTCTATCTTTTTGCTTGTGATGATGACCATGTTTGTGTTGAAAATGCATTTTGTGTGAACATGAGTTGTCTTAAGGACGGGTGATGTGCATCCTAATAAATTAAATCCATCCTTGGTTGCTCCAACTTCTAGGGACTTGATTACTAGCTTTCTTGAGTACATTGCTACTCTTAAGTATGGAAACGGCTTGGCTAGGAATCATCTTCATCATACATTTCTTTACTACCTCTTTGCATTTGATGACATTCATGTTGATGGTGGATTTATTTTATATAGAGGTAGAAGTTCTTAGGTATGGGCTTTTAGTAAAATAATGAAACACTTGTGTCTTACGACCTTGGTAGTTTCCATGTTTCGTGATGCTTCTTATAGCCAACTCCTTTGTACCCTAAATGATAAATTCTTTTCCGTTGGCTTCAAGGATGTTTGGTTATATATGAAATGGGTGCTCCTTGGCATGGATATGTTTATGTTAACCTTTGTGATAACCCTCATACTTCGAGGATGTGTTGGTTATGCTTTCCTCTTGTGTTTTAAGGTTGTAGATTGAAGGACGAATCTTCTTCAAAATGGAGAGGATGATACCATAATTGCCTCTAGAGCTTTGGATAGGATGCTTATGGATCTTGAGGTGTTTGACGACTCCTTGGTGCTATCAAAAGGTATCAATTGGGTGAAGATTGCCTACAAGGAGGGTCAAGGGACATTTAAGAGGACAAGGGAATGGGAGAAGGGGCTTGAAAAGCCTCCGAAAGAGAACAGGATACCCATCCATTTTGGAGATGCGCCCAAATAGGTCTAGATCTGCTAGAGCGGGTCAAAAAAAACCCTCATGAAAAATGTGCCCCATGTGCGCCCAAGATGCTTAAACGGATTCTAAGTGGGCTACTATGTGTTGTCCTTTCCAAATGGGTTACTTTTGGGCCCAATTGTGTAATAATTAGCCCTAGACTATAAATAGGAGCTCTTCCTTCATTTTAGCTTAGTTTTTTATGATTATGAATATATACTCTTGTGAGAGTGTGATGCGAGCTTGGGTTAGCTTGTGTTAAAACCTTGTTTAGAAACGTGGGTTGCTTGGGAATCCGAATCCCTTGAGGTCTATGTAACAGATTGGTGCTTTGCGTGACATTGAATAGAGGGTTCTATTCCTTCATTCATTATGTCTATCTATTTCTTATTTATCATCTATCCTTTATTTTTTCATATCGTAATTTATTTTTCGATTCCGTAATTTGTTCTTCTATCAAACAATTTTGAAATAACTAATTCTGGAATGAATTTCCATGCATTTTGTTCCAACATGATATGGTCATCCTAAAATTAAGTTCGGAATTAGTTATCCTTTATCACATGTACAATTATTTTGAGACAAAATTTTAAGTTAAAATAATTGTTAAAATGGAACGGGAGGGATATTATATTTATGACGATAATTTCTTTTAAAAAAATATTCCTTTCTTAAACTCAGTTAATATTCAATATTTTCCATAGATTAAAATTAGAGTAATATTAAGTTATTTAAGATAAATTAATCCCAATAATACAACTCTAGAGCAATTTTATCCGCGAATTAAGCCACCACTTTTTAAGTTTTTTTGTGGATATCAGCGTCAGTCAGTGTGAAAATTAAATTGCATTCTGGTTGAGCCAACCACGAGAGCCCTTTAATTCCTGAAACAAGTTCTATGGGAACTGAATAATATGCAAGATATATCCCCTCAATCTCAAAATACTTATAGTGCTTTATTTTTATTTATATGTCTGAAAACATTGAATAGAAAAAATAATTAATTATTTTATTCTTATTTATATCATAAAATATTATTGTTTTTTCATTAAGTATTTACTCTACAAACTACTAAGGATACAATAATAACAACATATACCCAAGAAATCTCACAATGCGATTTAAAACGAGTGGTGTATATATAGCCTTATGTTTATTGTATGAGAATAGAGAAATTATTTTGATAAATTTTCAGCTCAAATAAAACATAACAAAATAAGAAGAAAAAACAGAATACATTAAATACAATATCATATAACGTCATCAAATAATACAATACACTAAGCAAAAGAAATAAGCAAGATTTGCATAAATATACATCTTCAGTTATAGTTATTACATAATATCTCATATAACAAAATTAATTACAAAAATATCTCATCTTTTATACTTTCTCTCACTAAATGAGAAAATGGTCAAATACCCCCTGAACTATTTTAAAATGAAACTATTACCCCCCCGAACTATTTTAAAGTGGAATATATACCCCTCTAAAAATTCATACCCAGATCTTATTTTGATTTGTGGTCTACACGCGCTACCACGTGTCATGTCATGTAATTCCACGTCATATATCATTTTTTTACTATAAAAAATTAATTCCACATCATGCCACGTCATCATCTTCTTCTTTTTCTTCTTCCTCTTCTTCTTCTATTCTTCTTCTATTCTTCTTCTTCTTCTTCTTCTTCAATGGCATAATGAATTCACACGATATCACTACTAGAAATTACCCCTATTGCAATGAAACTTTTTGCAACGGTTCCAAAAGCGTTGCGATAGATAGTCTATTGCAACAGTTGGAACCGTTGCAAAAAAAAATTATTTTAGTAGTTCTATAACCGTTGCTATTGATGTACAACCGTTGCAATAGGGTATTCTATAGCAACGGTTTACTGAACCATTTCCATAGAGTCACCTATGGCAACGAGTTTTTGGGAAAAAAAGCTATTGCAACTGTTATTATTTTTCCTCCCTATTTTTCCATAAAATTCGCCAAAACTTTATAAAATATATAATAAAAATTAAAAAATATATATACAATAACTTTCACTTTCACTTTAGCATCATCAGTACTCCATAAACGTAACACTATAGAGAGAAACGAAACAAATAGGTACTGTCACTGCGCCGCCATTTTCCACCGCTCTTTGACTGGTGCTCCGAAGGATCAGTGCTGCTCCGATTGTCACTCCACGGCACATTGCTGCTCCGATTGTCACTCCGACGGTCCATTGTTGCTCCGGTTATCTCTTCGACAGCCCACTGCTACTCCGATTATCACTTAGATGGGTCATTGCTGCTCGATTGTCAGTTCGATTGCTGGTCCGGCCTCAGCTCCGACTGTCACTCAGACCATTACTTCGATTTACAACAAATCTTGTTGCTGAATCCTCATAGTAAGATTTATCTTCATATGCTAACAAAAAAGAGAATTAAATCACCATGGGTCCATTCATTTTATGTTGTAATGGAGTCAAGATGTAGAAATTTGTTGTGCTTCTCATCAATTTTAAGTATCCAGCACAATCTATTATGATTACTACAGATTCTTTGTTGGGTTGAATTTTGTATGTTACTTATGATTAGCTATAAATCTTAGGGGTATGGACATGGATAATTTTGATATCATTTGTTGTTTTTCATTGCTTCAAACCCAGAAAAGAGAAGGTCTTTAATTTTTAGTATTTGGTTTAAGTACGACAGTGAAAAACATGCTGAAGATGATAAAGTGAGTTGATTAACACTGTGACTGAAGGAAGCATATCTATAATCTACATAGCGATGTGAATAAATGAGCAAATACTTGTATTAGCTTTGAAAATCTAGATTTGTATTTTTAACATCTATTTATTACGTCCTTCGTTTTTATATGTTCTTTACTAGATTTCTTTATTACTATTATACAAATATCAAATGCATTATTATTTCAAGGACAACCAGGATTTTGTGGTATTTCACTCTTCTATAATAGCCTTTCGTGTATTTTGATTTTAACTGCTTATTATTTCTTGTAACTTACTAATCGAGTTATAGACTGTTACCATTCAAATCATTGCAACTATAGAGAAAAAGGTTATAGACTGTTACCATTCATTTCATTGCATCTATATGAAGAATTCACTCTCTTTGTCTGCTTGTTTGAGTCCTACCCTTCCACATTTTTATCACTTTCTACAGTTAAATTAATCAAATCTCTAGTAAAGTAACAGAAGACCTGGAGAAGTCTTAAGAACTCTGCTCTTGAGAGGAGGTATCCTCACACTGTTGGCAAAACAAGTTTTGCTCTAATCCGTAGGTTTGGTTTTATTTTATATTGTTACTATGAACTTGTTGACTTAAATTTTTTTTAATATTGACTTGCGTGTAACTAGGAAAAAAAGAAGGAAAATTCTAGTGCTGTGTCAAACAAGGAATTCTTTGTGGATACTAGAAGAAGGGAATCTGGATGAGTGTATAAGGATTCAACTGAAGATATTACAAATAAAATAGTATGAAATTTTCTAATTCAAAATTGATCAAGATCAGTGTTGTTTATTAAATATTGAAACAACTCAATTTGCTTGCTCGTTTTGGATATTACTTGTAGGTTGAAATGGAGAGAGTAGAAACTCAAGAAAGTGAAGATGGTAGTCAACCAGTTGATGCATTCACAACAGTTATGGGTCCTGATCATCTAGGTTGAGTAAGACTATTTGGACGCGAGGTGACCAAGTCTCTTTTGAAAAAAAAGTAAGTGATTCTGGATCCTCTTCAGATATAGCTCCGGATGAATTGGTGGAAAGAGAATGGATGAACTAGAAGAGAGGATACAACAAAGAATGCAAGCTCAAAGAGATTCCATTGAACGAGATGTTACAATGAACATCATTGCACAATTACAATGTCAAAATCCAGGATTAGCACTTGATCCTAATATGCTAAGATTCAATGCTCATTCATCAAGGAAAGAGACTGTTATTCAACAAATCAATCGTCCATTTATTGGGAGTAACAATCAAGGTCTATCTTCTTTTCTTCTTTTTCTCTCCTTTTCTTCTTCTTTCTCTTTTTTAGAATGGGAATTTTTCTATTTTGAAGGAGGACTCTGGGATTTAAGCTTTGAAATTATAGGAAGTTGCCTCTTATAGTTGTCCTCTTATAGTTGACAACCTCCCTCTCTCTGGTGAATTTTTTGATAAGCAGACTAGCAACAGATAGGCCATTTTAGTTTTAAACAACAGTTTTAGTTTTAAACAACAGTTTTATTTACCTTCTTTGGTGAAGTTTTTGATAAGCTGACTAGCCACGGATAGGGCTACTTGGTGCATAAAAGAGTAATTTAAATTTAATTTTTAGTCCTGTTTAATATTAATTTTTGGAAGTGTTGATGGTCTGAATGTCGGGTAGTGATTGTTACTTTCTTGCCCTGCCCCACTCCCACCCACCGCTTTCGAAAAGACAACCTCAATGTTCTTTAGCATCATAAAAGGTCTTGTCGATGGATATTCTCTTCAACTACTTTCCTTACTATTACAGAAAGGGGTGCTGCAGGAGCTATCAATATTAGACCTCGCAGGCAGAAGACCTCCTTGAGACTCTCTTATTCCTTATTTTCTGGTGTAGATTATATATGTCAACATAACTGCAAAATGAAATGTATTTTCTTTTCTTTCAAAACTATGATTCTAGAATAGTTATCTCATTTTGATCCTTTTGAAATTGTGGTTAACTCCAGATTATATCTGAAATTCTGCGAAATAAAATGTTGCAATTCAACTTTAGACACATTACATTGTTTGTACAGTAGTATTTTTTTCAAATTTTTATAGACCGGGACTTTATTGGTGGAGTATCGGGAATCTAGTGTATGTGCTGAATCTTGTCAATGTTTCTGATTAGGTAAAGCTTCATCTTCATATCTTATCTAATATGCAGGGATTTTTCTAAATCAACTAAATAGATAGTACTTAGTTACTTTGTTGCCTTGGTGTTTTTCTAAATACTTTAACCTGTGTGAATAAGTTGTTCTTCATTTCTTGTCTTAGAAACCTAAACAGGATTGCATTTCATTTTTCATAGACATCCCTCTTTTTAATGTTCGAAAGTATGTCTGCTCTTTAATAGATGTTAATAGATAAGCTATGCATCTATCCAGAAAACTTGTTGTATGTCAATTTCAATAAATAAGTATTGAAACATGCTAAAGGATGAACTTCTTGAAGTATTACCAATTGGTTTTTCATTTTTGAATTTCCTTGATGGAAAATTGAAGCTTGGATGTGTCACCTTCCCTGATGGAAAATTGAATCTTATCGAAATAGGCGAAATCTTCAACAGTGCCAATAATGAAGAACTGAGGGACTAATCAAAAAGCACTTACGCTATAATTGTGTTAGATGGTGTTTTTCCTTCACTTTTCTAAAACTTCTGCAACTACCATACCAATAATAGATAGTGTTAGTCCAATTCCAACCCTTTAAAAGGCTTGTGAGTCCTTGGTTATTGCCTGTGATTTTTCTAGCGATTACCCTTTCGTTTATGGAAGCAAGCATGAGTATCAAAAATAGAGAGAAAGAAGGAAAAGGAGCCTGCAGGCTCAAATTTGCCGATGTCTTGATTCATGAAGGTATCTTTCTCAAATTCAATTCTTGATGATTATGCAATAGCAATTGCAATGTTGATTAAGTGTGATCTTCAGCTGACATGCTTGTATCCCCTTCGTTTATTCATTTGTTTAATTTCAGTATCATTCGTTTCTTTAATGACTTAAATATGTTATTTAAGTGCTAATTCTAATTATTTTTTCCTTTTATAGATGTTCAAAATGAAGGAGGAGATGAAGAAAGTGATGAAGAAATTGACCTTACTTGAGAAAAATTTTGAATTGTTGATAGATGTTTTAGTATCGATCTTTTTGGTATTGAATTTTGTGAAACTAATCGCAACTCAAACTTGATACTTTATGGAAAAACTAATGATCATTTGAACATTTTGATTTTGGATTTAGATTACTTTTTTTAGGTATTTCAATTTGAATTATTATTAATGAAAGATTTTGCTATGATGTGTAAATATAATATAGTTGTGTATTAATATAATTTTTCATCTCTCTCTATATATATCAATTGGTATTTGAACTAGCTACAATAATAGGTGGTAAAACGTTGAAATATATGTAGCAAAAAATGTTGTAAAAGATTCGAAAATTATTGCAATATGTGTCAAAAACTATTGCAAAAGGGTTATTGCAACGTTTTTTTATCGTTGCAATAGAGTCTATTGCAACGGTTAAAAACCATTGTAATACAGCCTAATGAAACGGTTCTTACCGTTGCAATACAGTCTATTGCAACGTTTCTTAACCATTGCAATACCCTCTACTGCAACGGTTATGAACCATTGCAATAGATAATTAGAACCGTCGCAATAGGAGCTACAAAAACCGTTGCAATAGATTGACCTATTGCAACGGTTTTATAACCGTTGCAAAAGTCGTTGCAATAGGCCTATCCTAACTCTCACATATGCAACGCATAAAAAACCGTTGCGATAACTCTATGGCAACGGTTTTCATACCTATTGCAACGTTTTTTGAACCGTTGCCATAGGGGTGATTTCTGGTAGTGTATGTAATCTTATCAAAATCAAATCAATAATTAATGTCCAAAAAATATTCAATTTTCACAAAATAATGTTGCGACAGTGATGGCGCCGTCACAGTGATGGCGTCGAAAAATTCAAAATTTCGATCACTTTATTTTCCAATCTGAATTGATTCAACATTCTCACGTAATTCGAGTTCTTGGATGCCATTGAAGAAGAATATGAAGAATAAAAAGAAATGTCATTGATGAGTTCTTAGATGTCATTGAAGAAGAAGAAGAAGAAGAAGAAGAAGAAGAAGAAAAAAAAAATAATTATCATTGATGGGTTCTTGGATGCCATTGAAGAAGAAGAAGAAGAATTGAAGAAGAAGAAGAATGGAAGAAGAAGAAATGAAGAAGAAGAATAAAAAATTAATTGCCATTCTTGGATGCCATTGAAGAAGAAGAAGAATTGGAGAAGAAGAAGAAGAATGGAAGAAGAAGAAATGAAGAAGAAGAAGTAGAAGAAAAAAGAAAAATAATAATTAAATTTATATATATTTATTTAAAGAAATATTAAAAATAATTTTTTAATAAAATATTGTCGTTCTCACTCTCTTTAAAGAGAGTGAAACACACTCTCTTGCCATGTCAGCATTGGAGGGGTAATAATTTTATTTTAAAATAGTTCAGGGGGGTCATAGGACCTTCTCAAAGTATAAGTGTGTAGTTGGAATTTGGGGTAAAGGTTGGGGAGGGGGGTATTTGACCATTTTCTCCTCACTAAAATTCTCATACATAGCAAAACATTCATTTTAGATGGACTAATGCTCCTTAATATATGCCTACAATCATGCAATCATTATCTTGTGATTTCAAGATTTCAAAATTCAAACATTAACTGAACAAATTACTCAACTTCGTCATCTTCTTCAATTACTTTTGAGGTTTGTTTAATTTTTTTTCAAATTTACCAAATCAAAAAAATTTTATTTCCATTGTTTCATGTGCATAGTTCTCAAAATCTCAGCATGTAATGACATTTCGGTTCGAGCTTTGTTTATATTTTTTCTTCAATTTATTTTTAAGGTTTTTTTTTCAACTTTATGATTTTAAATTTAAGATATCTGACGGTTTATTTTTTTTTATCATCTTCTTTAAAAATCTACGATTACTTTGTTGCATGTGCTTGATTCTCAAAATTAGGACGACCTCGACTTTCAAAGATTTTGTGATTTGCTTTTTAATTTATATATTTTTTAAAAATTTTATACACCCTTATACATTGTTATACATAACTATGTTATATATAGGCGTAAAGATGCACCTTTTTTGGGAGATTTGTTGTAATCTCTACTCTTTATACATTGATATGTAATGTATATGATTGACTCATTCTGCTATTTATACATTGTTATAAATAGCATTTTATGTATACGGGTAAAGACGCACATTTTTTTGAGAGATCTGTTGTAATTTCTACTCTATATATATTGATATGCAATATATATGATTGACTCATTCTATCATTTATATAAGCAAGGATTATGTATAAGGTTTGTTAGTGATATGTATATGTCTTGAAAAATTCTCATCTTATTTATGTTATATATAAGCTGTTATGTAAAAGAATATGTTTCACCATATTCATATCTTATGTAAATATGTTTCACCATATTTATAAGAATATGTTTTACTATATTTACATTATACATAAGCATGTTATGTATAAGAATATGTTTTTATACATTATGATTGTCATTGTTTATTTATGTGTCCTTTTTTTCGTTTTAATTTTTTTTTATTGTAAAAGGGCATTTTTTTCTTTGGTTCTAAAATTTTATCAGTGATTTATGTGGTAAATTTCCTTTTACGAGTATATTTTTTTAAAAATTTACATACACATTAATAAGGTACAATCTTTGATAATTACTAGATTGATTTATTTTCTTAAATATCGTTAAAACAGTTAACTCATATACATAAATTATACTGTACAATATCATGAAGGATGTATATGAACATTTATAATTCGGAAGAAAGAAAAATTAAGTAATAAATTCGAGAGAAAAAATAATTAACTAGCAAACCTGTGAAATTTATGTTGTTTCCCAAGAAATAATTGATAATAACAAAAAAAAAAGAAAAAAAAATATATAATACCACTACTAGAAGGGAAACTATATGACTATTACATACTACTTTTTGCTCTAATTTTAAAACTACACATCCAGTCATGTCCTCATAAGCAAGTGTTTCAAATCCTCTAATCACCTCTCCTCGACTTTTGCTTGGCCTAGCTTTACCTTTCCTCGATCAATCAACACCACTCTCACATTTCTTCATTGGATTATTTGAACATCTCCTTTTTACATGCCCAAATTATATCAGTATCATTTCACTTATCTCATTCATCATGGAGTACATACCCACCTTGTCTAGAACATCTTTATTTTAATCATATCTCGTCCAACATATCCACATAAGTACTACTAAGAATAAAATAAGAGAACATAATTAATTTTACTTTAAAATTTTGAAATAACAAACATTTTAAGACATACTAAATTTGTAACAAAAAATCAGTCGAAGACGGTACTAGTAGCAAATTATTTAGTAAAAAAATTTTTATCTAATTTTTTTTTTCTTTTGCTACTTTTTTTGGTGGGAAGAGGGGGTGTTAGGGTGGGTAGGTGATTTGTGGAAGTTATAGCGAATTAGCGGGCTGAAAATACGGGATAATAGGGTATTGACAGTTTTCTTATCACACTTCTAGTTACAGCACCACAATCCACATCAATACTCAAAAAGTGAATTCGGGATCATTTACGTGTGTGCGTACTTCATAATTCTTAGGTCGATTTAATTTATATGGCATACTTATCTAAATAAATTTATTTCAAAAAAAAAATATTTCTCTAGAGAGAAACAAATCAATTCTAATTATTACTTTTACTTTTGAAGAAACTATGCACAATCACATAAATATATAAACACGGGTGGGAGAGAGGGTGTTAGGGTGGGTAGGTGGTTTGTGAGAGTTGTAGCAAATTAGCTGGCTGAAAATACGAAAAAATAGGGTATTCACAGTTTTCACACTACTAGTTACTGCACCACAATCCTCATCAATACTCAAAAAGTGCATTCTGGACCATTTACATGTGTGCGTGCTTCATAATCTTTATGTCGATTTAATTTATTTGACATACTTATCTTATAAATAAATTTCAAAAAAAATATTTCTCTAGAGAGAAATAAATCAATTCTAATTATTTTTTTTACTTTTGACGAAATTATGTATAATCACATAAATATATAAATACGGGTGGGAGAGGGGGTGTTAGGGTGGGTAGGTTTGTGGGAGTTGAAGCGAATTATTTGGTTGAAAATACGGGACAATGGGGTATCAACAATTTTCTTATCACACTATTAGTTACTGCACCATAATCCTCATCAATACTCAAAAAG